>NC_082689.1:11950711-12250711 GCF_949987515.2 Delphinus delphis
GGGGCCGCCGCGGCCACGCCCTCCTCATCCTCGAAGGCCCCTGCTTCCCCCGCCGCGCCTCAAGGAGCAGAGGAGCTGGCGGCCCGCTCTTCCCTGCTGGGAGGCCCGCAGGGACCCGGGGGCTCGAGTGCCTTCACGCGGGTGAACCTCAGTCCCAACCGCAACCAGAGTGCCAAAGTGATCCGTGCCGACCCGCAAGGGTGCAGGAGGCGGCACAGCTCCGAGACCTTCTCCTCGACGCCCAGTGCCACCCGGGCAGGCAACACGGTGCCCTTCGGAGGGGGGGCTGCAGCCGGGGGCGGCGGTGGTGGCAGCAGCAGCACGGAGGACGTGAAACGCCACAGCTCTGCTTCCTTTGAGAACGTGTGGCTGCGGCCTGGGGAGCTCGGGGGAGCCCCCAAGGAGCTGGCCCAAGTGTGCGGGGCCGCCGGGGGTTTGGAGAATGGGCTTAACTACATAGACCTGGATTTGGTCAAGGACTTCAACCAGAGCCCTCAAGAGCGCCCCGCTCAGCCGCAGCCTTCTCCTCCCCCGCCCCCTCATCAGCCTCTGGGACGCAGCGAGAGCGGCTCCACCAGCCGCTCCAGCGAGGATTTAAGCGCCTATGCCAGCATCAGTTTCCAGAAGCCGCCAGAGGACCTCCAGTAGCTCAACTGGACATCACAGCAGGTGCGTTTCATGGTGACAAAAGTCAGAAGACAAAATTGCTTTTAACCTTGCGCTCGAATTCTGTTCCCCTGCCCCCGCGCCTTCTTCACTCTCCTCCCCACGGTTTCTCTAGGGAGTGCACTCCTAGGAGGGAGGGGTCAGGGCACAGGAGATGACACCTGGCTGATGGCCCGATAAATCTGTAGAAGCAGCCACAGGAGGGCTTCTTCCTTTGAGGTTCCCAAGTGAAGTACTTTGGTATTTCCAAGACATATATCCTACCATACCAGTTCTGAGGTTTGTGAAGTTCATGGATAAGAACCTTGATCTCTTTATCGAACTTTTCTTTTGACTATACAATTAGGTCAGTCTCTGGAAGGGACAGTTCTATAAAAATATTTATTAATACAGGGGCTAAGCCCTTCATGTAAAGGTAATTTCTCAGAGCTCTTAAGGGTGATTTTATCAAGTTGCTCTGTGTACTTTGGTTGTGTGATTTCACAATAACAAGGCAACATAAATAGCAGTGGGAAGCATCAATTTGTATTCCTGTTGCCCTAAAAAGATTCAGAAGTAAGAGCTTGCTTAGGCTTACATATTTAAAGAAATACCCGTCTGTGACTCTCTTTAGAACATAATTATTGGCGACATTTTTTTTTGTTCCTTCCTGCATGAAGATTTATGAAATATTACTCACACCGACCCACAACCTCACAGGCACGGCTGCTTTTATACAGTGAAGTCTGCGTGCGTCTGGGACCCATTACTGAGTTAAGAGTTACGAAAATTCATCTCAGCTTGTGTGCCTTACAATTGTCTTTCCTTGCAAAGGCCCGCACAGAGACACCACACAGGTCATATTGGGGCTACTGTACATCTTCTGTAAAATTACTTAACATTTTTACATTGAAAAGAAGGAATATTAAGTCAGGGAAATGGAAGAGTCTGGTTTTCATCTGCACTGAATGTAAGGGCTAACCCTTGTACTCTTCGTTTGTAGGATATTTATTGTTTGCCTTTTAAGTTCAAGAGTAGATGCCTCAGTAAATGTTGAAAGTTGGCTTCAGGTGGTCTGTGGCTAAGGCTGTATTGAAAACGAGAAACATTTGTAATAGGAAATTAGCCTGCCCTTGGTTCTGTTGAGACTGTTTTCTGGTGGTCATGATTGTGGGAGGAGGAGAGGAGTATAGTTTGCAAATAATGAGATGAGTTGGCAATGTAGAAATTTCCAGCATTTGCAAACACTTTATTCTGACAAACTGATTATCTTGTGATAGTCTTTTTATATATGCTTCACCGAATGAGCTTTTAAAAGCATTTTTTCTTCTTAATGTGTGTCCATTCATAAGAAATTCATGTGTGTATTGGGTTCCTAGTGATAGGTATTTTTTTATTATGTGGTCACAGTCTCCTTGATTCTAACAGTTTCTAATATTTGACCCATATCATTTTCTGTTTTGTAGAACAAGGTACAGGTATACAGACATTCAAACTAAGATTTTAGGTGATATGATATATTACACAAAGTATTTATTTGATTAGTATTCAAGATTTATTTTCATGATTCGTTCTCTAGAAGAGAGATTTAATTGTTTACCTCAACAGTAAAAATTTTGGTTATTTCAAATGATGTTTTTGGAAATGTGAATCTCTACCACTTTAACTGTTTGTGTTGCAAAGTGTTTCATTTATAAAGGAATGAGAATTTGAAGGGAAAAAACCCCAGCAGAACTAAGATTTTGCTTTTAAAGGAGATGAAAGATGAGGCTAACAAACAATAAGTTTTCCTCACCTGTTTTCTTAATTTGAACAGGTTTTTTTTTTAAGAGAGTAGAATAAATAATATTTTGTTCTGAAGGAAATTGATGACCAAATAAAGTTTTTGTTTTTCAAAAGGGCTTTAAAAGAAAATCCTCCTCATATGGAGGATACACTAAAAACGAACCAACCAAAACAAAACAATCTTCTATTCTTAGCTTTCTGAGGGAAAATATAATATTCTGGAACAACCATATAAGCATATCCTTAATAATCCTGGAGTAGCAATAGACCATGCTTTGATAGCACCATGCAATAAAAATTCTAAAATATGTATTTGTAAGATGTAAATGGAGAGAGATGAGTGTGTGTGTGTGTGTGTGTGTTTTAAGTGAGGTACCAAATGCTACTTGGCACATTTACATCCTGAATTTTGCTTGTCTGCCTTTGCCCTGTTGAGTTTAAAGATGTGATGAGATAGGCAACTATCATCTGAAACAAAAAGAAATCAAACCTATCTGTGGCAAACCACTTTGCCTGGGAATGAGTGTGTTAGTTTGTGAAAACCTTGTTTTCCTAACTTCCTCAGCAATTGCTATCTTTGCCTATCTTTCCTGTTTCTCAAGTAAAACCTGAAATAGGAAAGGAATGAGGGGCTCAGAGATGTGTGCTCTTTCTCCTAACCTCTCATTTTAAACAGCTCTTCTTGTTGAATATTTTTCACTGGAACATTTCTGAGGTATTTAGTGCAGGTGCCCAGGACTGCTGGTTGCCCTTGCTTCACCTTCTGTCTGACCACCTTTTCTGTTTCTTTTCTCTCTCTTGGCCATCCGTGTCTCCTCTGGGTTCTGACCTGCTGGATTGTTTTATCCCCCTCTCCTATGCTCCTGTTTCCCACCTCTTATTTCATGTTCCTGCCATTGTGTTTTTTTTTTCTTTTTGGCTCCATTTCATAATTTCGCAGTACTTGTGGCCTACTCTCCGCAGAGAGTACATTGAGAGCCCAAAAGGGAGGGCAGAAAGGGCATAGCAGCCCATCTACCTTCAACCAGCATTTACCGCAATTTGTGTGTTAGTTTTGTAACTGCAGCGGGGCAGATAGAGCAGGCTTTGGCAAAGACACAGACTCCAGCCATTGCTTTAAGGTTCCTTTTTTTTTTTTTGGTCATTTTGTTACCTGCCCTTGAAAAACAAAATGGGCCATTTTTCTTCCTTTCACTGCATTTCCTAGTTGTGATTTCCAGGATGCCTACCTCCACGGCTACCTCCCATCTCTCCTTCCCTCTCCCTCCCTCCTGTCCCCTCGCTGTGTGGCCTTTTTGTCTGGCGCACACCCTCTGGGCTCTGGCACTTTCCCGTTTCCTCGGTCACCTCTGCTTCCTGCATTCCTCCCTATTTATTTGGGGCTTGGCTCCCCCTGCCTCCTGCAAGCCCCTTTGGCCTGGGGTCGGGAGATCTGCAGCGAGGCTGAGGCCACCCTAAGAAGACTCCAGCCCCGCCCTCCTCCGGTCGCCTGGGGGCGCGGGGGCGGCCGGGTCCCTTCCCCGGCGCGTGGTGTGAGGTGGTGGTGGCTGACGGCGGTGGCGAGCGAGCCGCGGCCCCTGCAGAGCAGTAGAGTCTGGCCCTGAGCGGGCGGGGCAGCCGGGCTCTGATTGGCCCCGCCGGAGCCAATCAGCTCGAGCGTAGGCCGAGCCGCAGCAGGGGTGGGGAGGGGCCTCGGGCGAGGGTTGATTGGGGGCCTTGGTCCGGAGTCCGGGGCTGGTGGCGGGCCGGGCCTCCGTAGCCCACCCCTCTCCTTCCACCCCCTCCCTCTGGAGCCCACAGAACTGAGGCAAGTACACGCCCCCTCCACCCCCCTCCCAGAGGATGTTATGCACTCGGCCTTATTCTTGTCCATCTAGACCAGAATCCTAAGAATGAGAAAGTCCAACCAGCCCACTGACAGAGGCCGGAAACACACGCTTCCTCTTATATTTAATTGAGAAAAATCCAGGCCGTGACCATGTGACGTGCCCCATTTTGTTTCCCTCCTCTCTTTACTACGGTTTACTACTACGCCACGTTCCTGTTCCTTCACCTTCCTGTCTAGAAATCTGCAAGCAGGAGGGAGCTCTACAGCACGTGGTTGTAGGATTGATTGGGTTGGCTCAAGATTTTTACATTTACTTCTCTTACTATTGGGAGGGAGGAGAGAAAAAAACGGAGTAGGAAATACAAATGCTGTGGCTGGCACCGTGTGGGGATCATTTGGAAAACACATTTGGCTTGAAATTACGTTAGGGTCAACCCTTTATTGAGTGCTTGCAGTTTGCAAAGCACCAAGCTAGATAAGATCAACAAAAACTGACCATCCTCGGCCCATGGGAGCTCACTGAGAAATGAAAACGTCTGATGTAGCTTGCTTGCAAATCGTGAGAATCTAGAAATTCGTTACAAGGGCTTGGGTAGGGTTCCTCACTGAGCTTGGAGGTAATGCTGCTTGCTTCTCAAAAACAGATTTGTCTTTTGACCAGTGACAGCCCTAGTGACAGCTCATCAGGGCAGGCTGGGCGCACTGATTTTGAAAGCTTGCTAGATTTGTGTTGTGCTCCCTCACATAACCAAAATTGTGTGAAATGTAGTACCAGATGAGATCGGAAATTTGTTCAGATTTGTCGTTTGTACAATAAAGAGGGGAAATAACAAAGAGAAATACCATGGAAGTATTTTCTTCTCCCCATCCCTCTCAAATAAGCATTTCTCACCAGCCAGCAATCCCTGTTGCAATCACTGAATCATAAGCCCCAAAGGCAGCATTTTGAAACATCGCAGGTGAAAATGTAAGGAAGTAATTCTATGCCCCTGAGTAATTCTGTGCCCCAATACTGCTTCTGAGCAGGTGGGAGTGAGCTTCTCTGCTGTTCCAGAGAACTTTGAGCATCCAACAATCCTCTTAATTTCTGCCATTGTTTGGTTAGCTTTTTGTGTTAAACATAAATCCATAAAAAATTTCATATGTTGGAGTCATTTATCTGATTGCCCCCCAGATAAACACAGTATCTCCAAGATCGTCTTGAGAGTAAGAGACTTGGAATCCAAAAGGGCATACTTCCCTCCCTCCTCCTTTTTTTTTTTTTTTTCCTTTGTTTATCAGAATTCCCGGAAAGTAGTTTAATGCTATCTTGAATGATACAATGGAAAAAACAGCTTCTGGGAGCCAGAGATCTTGGGTTGTAGCACAGCCTGTGCCCTTCACTAAGCTGAGCGACCTTGAGAAAGTCACTTAATTTCTCTGTACATATTTCCTCACCAGTAACTGGAGAATTTTGTTCTAAATTATTCTAACTTCCTTTGCAGCTCTAAACATAGGGATATTTTGGAGAAAATGACTGATATTCTTTAATGGGTCAGTTGTAATGAGGATTCTTTCTGAAGAAGCTATTGATGGGGTTGTAATGAAGTGCATTAGAATATACTGTTCTGTCCTGTTCTAACTCCTGGATCACTCTTTATGGTTTGATTCAGGACTGATTTTTAACCTTTCTTGTTTGGAGGGGGCATATTCAGGTTTTAACAGACCTTAAGACAAACCTTCCTGACTACACCAGTCTAAATTTTTGGAACCTTCTCTAGACTGGATTCGGTTCCTCTCCCTCCTCCCTAAGGTCAGCTGTTGGAAGCATCCCTCCCCACCTGACAGTATAGGTCAGGCTTTAACCAATCCATGTCTATGACATTATTCTGTTTATTATGTCGGAAATCACCCCTTCTTGCGCTGGTGGTCTGTTTATGGACAATGTTTCTCATTTGTTCCATCAGAATCCTTCAGTGAGGTATCCACTTGAGTGAATGGAGAGGAAATCTGAGAGGGCAATTGGGAACTATAGGAATTTGTGCACGGTTTTTTGTTTAGTTTTATTTTTCTCTGTTAGATGTGTGAAAAAGTTCTTGCTGGCAGAAATCATTGTTGTCCGACTTTGTGCTTCAGGATTTTTGATTGGTCGTTTGAGCTCTACAGTGCTTTGCTGACCCAGTGTAATCCTGACTGTCCAGTTGCCAATGTATTCAGAGGTTCCTACCCTTTGGGCACCTCCATGTGTATTTCATAAATCATTAGAATAGTTTATTGACTTTTTCAATCAAAACTTCATTGACCTAATGCTTTTCCAATCCTCCTGCTATAATCATATATATTTCTTAGCTGTATAGTATATGAATGGTTCCTTTTATTTTGGTGGGTTGGTTGTTTTAGTATAATGGAACATTTCACAATTTTAAGGTTTTGTTTTGCTTTGTTTTAAAGAAATCCATTTCCTCAATTATTTCCTCATGTTACGGAGTTACTGGAAATTGTATTCAAGGAAAATAGCTTCTTGTGGATTAGTTTGAAGTCAGTTTCACACTAAAGATTCTGTAACTTTTTTTCATACTAATACTTTTTTTTTTTTTGGCTGCGTTGGGTCTTCCTTGCTGTGCATGGGCTTTCTCTAGTTGTGGCGAGCGGGGGCTACTCTTCGTTGCGGTGCGTGGGCTTCTCATTGCAGTGGCTTCTCTTGTTGTGGAGCACGGGCTCTAGGCACGCGGACTTCAGTAGTTGTGGCTTGTGGGTTCTAGAGCTCAGGCTCAGTAGTTGTGGTGCACGGGCTTAGCCGCTCTGCGGCGTGTGGGATCTTCCCGGACTAGGGATCGAACCTGTTTCCCCTGCATTGGCAGGTGGATTCTTAACCACTGCGCCACCAGGGAAGTCCCCTAATACTTTTCTTGTGTTTAAAATAATAGATACTCTACCACATTTATAATTATGTAATTGACTTATTATTTCATTACCTTGTGAGTCCATAGCTATATGGCAAACTTTAAAAGTTCTTTTAAAAAAAAAAAAAGTTCTTTTAAAAATGTTATAGAAACAGGCTCAGAAGTTGTAATCACATTGAATTTTAACTTAACAGAATTAAATTTTGATGTTGGTATGGTATAATTGTATACTCATTTCAAACTATTGTGAAATGTTTCAAAAAGAGTTGTTGTAAAGCTTTTTAAAATGATAGACTAGTAAATATAATCTTTTTGGTTCTATTCTTATCTGCCAGTATAGAAATGGTAGTATTTTCTCCCATTCTTTTTTTTTTTTTTTTTTTTTTTGCGGTACGCGGGCCTCTCTGTTGTGGCCTCTGTGACCACTGTTGTGGCCTCTCCCGTTGCGGAGCACAGGCTCCGGACACGCAGGCTCAGCGGCCGTGGCTCACGGGCCCAGCCGCTCCGCGGCATGTGGGATCTTCCCGGACCGGGGCACGAACCCGTGTCCCCTGCCTTGGCAGGCGGACTCTCAACCACTGCGCCACCAGGGAAGCCGTCCCATTCTTAATTTATGGGAGTAGGCGGAAGATAGATCAGATAAATATAAGGTACTGTCATCTACGGGAAGAGGAAAGTTTTCCATTTTAATAATCTTGCTGCAGGCTCTACTATCATCTATTTGTTAAAACAGATTTGGTTGGATAAATGTTATTTGTGCTTCTTCAATGAGTCAGTGATCTTTGAATAACAGAGCTTTTACAAATGATGTGTTTATGTTGAAAAGGCTGCTTTTCTTTTTCAACCCCCTTTCTGCATTTTCATGAATGATAGCAGTGGAATTAAATATGTGGGTCAGACTATCATTTTAACTGTATTTATCTTCAAGCAGGGAGGAGATTTTTGTGGTTTTGTTACCCTACCTTGAATATTTTATTAAGCTGTGTTGCCTTCATTGTCTTCCTTTGCCATTCCCTGTGTTTGTTGTTGCTGTTTTCCAGTCTGTGTCACACTGTCCACCATCACCCCTGGCCCTGTTGGAGCCAAACCCATATACACTAGTTGCTAATTGGTCGGGCTGAAGAAGATGCCAGTATAACCCAAGTTGTAGTAAAGAAGAAAGATGTTGATAAACTTCCCTCCCCCCCTTTTTTTCTGTTGACCAAAAAATACTTTGATGTGAGTTCTCTGATCCTCCCTGACATATTTAGGTCATGGTACTGAACGGTATCAGTTAATCTTGAGAAATTGATAGTTGTGTTATGTTTGTTGAAATGATCAAAGAGGCATTCTTTTGGTGTTGTTTTTCTTCATATATATCTAGTGTGGCAAACAAGTTATATTTTACACAGAAAGTCGTGATTCTTTTAGGAAGGTTATGATCTAAATGAGACAGGCAAAATTAAAAAAAAAAAGACATTTGCTAAAAATAGAGCAGTTGAAGGTCTCTGAAATATTCAGTAATTACTATGTATTTAACTACTATTCAATATTCTCCAATGATGATCTCCCTGTTCTTTTAAAGATTATTAAAAGGGCTCTATGGGATATGAAACATAATCATACTTAGCCTTGAATTTTAGGGATTGTAGGAATAATCAGAAGAACTTTCCAGCTCCATTATTACAATAATGGAGGCCACCCACCTCCCAACCCCAAAATAACTGATCTGCCTTTGGCCAGACAGGCCCTAAACTATGATTCCCCTCCCCCACTTTGCCTCAATAAACACCATTGAGCACCTGTGGTATTCCAAATAACACGTATTTTGTTAAGAGGATGGGGATGAAGACATGGAAACGGGGACAAAAATGGGAGCGAGGAGGATTCATCCAAGTAGTTACCAAGTTTGTTATGGCGCAGCTTACTTGGGGGGAAAAATTGAGATTCAGAAGGTGCAGTCCGTGAAAATCTGCATTTTTCCTATACTTACAGGGCTAAAGTGCCCATCTGTCTTAAAGTTTTGCAGCTATCTAACCACGGCTTCCTGCCTCACCATAGCACAAGCATACTTAAATAGTTTATAAGGCTGTTGAAACTCTCCTTTGGGAGAATGGTGCATTTTCGGCCATTCTGCTAGCAAACATAATATTTACAAGAAGCAAGAAAAAGATATCTTTGGTCTAAGTGAAGCAGCCAGGAGAGGGGTCCAGGTGTTAAACGTGCAGGAGTTTTGTGAGTACTTGTCACGGGTTGGTCAGTGTTAGGAAACATGAGGTGAAGATGAGGGCTGCAAAAGAAATTGTAAAATCTTTTCTTTTGGTCTTAGAAGCTCTATTATTCAAGGACTTTTTCTCCCCCTTTGGGTAGGTGGTTTTTATTTTTAGTAGTGAAAACCTCTAAGCCTCTGACCTCTGGTTCCTGTGCTTGCTTCTGGTGGGAAGTATAATCTTCTTTGAGATATTGCCACTTCTCTTTTTTAAGCTTTCTCTCTCTCTCTCTCTCTCTATTTGTTTTGATGGTGTGCAGTCATACTTGTTTTTAAGCTTATAGTAGTTTCTTCCAGAAACATTAAAAAACATTTTTTTAAAGACCACCAAGTTTTATGATAGTTTGCTGTATCTATTCACACTATTCTTTTCGTTAATATTTTGGTATAGGCAATGCATGCATGTGCTGTAAGTTTCAAGTGGTTTAAACTTTTTTTTAAAGGTATAGAGTGAAAATGAAGCCTTCCTCCCACTCCAGTTCCCCAGCTTCTCTTCTCAGAAGCCACCACCAATGCTCGTTTTTTGTTTATCTTTCCAGAGATGAGCTGCTCATAAAATTTCAAGCTTAGTAATAGAAAGTTGGGTAAATGCCCAACAGCTCAGTCTTCCATGGAAGAACACACGCAGACCCCACATTTCTACACGAAAGGATCACAGCAGACAATAAACCTCTTACAGTAGACTCACTGCTTTGTTTTTGTTAAAGGGAAAAAGAAAAGTACTCTTTATTTTCCATGCCTCTTTTGAATACTCAGGTTAAAAGAAGTACCTAACCCACAAAGGAGGAAAAGCATTAGTTAAGAAATGGTCACCTTTTCTAACATTGAGGTGTTTGTGCTAATTGATGGAGAAGGAGAAGGTGTCTAAATTTTCAAATTTTCATGGTATTACTCAAGTATTCGGCACCCAACCCCCTTAGCCCCCCACCCCAAGACTGAATGAATAACTAGTTCTTAATATAGTGTAGTAGGATTAAGTATAAAGGTTAAGGATCTTTGTGAAGACTTTCTGGACACTAGGGTCTCATAGTTTTGAGAGTTCAAATGAATTAATGCCTCTTGCTGGATGACTGAGAGCTAGAAGTTCACCTCTGAGAAAAACATAAAAAGTGACTGCTTGGAGCTTCTAGTAGCGGAGGCTGTTGTCTATATTTTTAATGCCATTGGTGGTTGGTGAAAATATTCATACTATTTTCCTAGAGTAGAGAATTATACTTTCTAACAGTCCTCAGGCGGCTCACACAGGACTGGAATTGAAATGTTGTCCTGGAAAGGCACCCAGAGCCCCGAGGACATGAGGCATCTTGAACGATCCCTCTGCCTCTTCACCAAGACTGCCCTTTTCCCATGGACACAGGAAGCTGGACCGGATGAGAACTTAAACTTGAGTGAGGAGAGATGGGGAGCAATGACTGAAATGGAGTCAAAGACTTTCAAATGGGTTGAAAGAGGTTTTCCCACCTGAGCACAAGCCCAGATCTGGGTAATGCAGGGTTGCTAATTATTGGAAAGCAAACCCAAAGGGTTGGCAACATCCCACTCAAAACCAAAGCAGGGCTTTTAACTCTTTGCCCCAGATCTTCTACCAGGCCGTATTTACCTTTTTCTTTTACCAGAATCCCCAATGTCTTAAATGTTCCTGAGGTTACAAAACAAAACAAAATGGGGCCACTGTATAAAGTATGTCATGGTAGAGGGAGGGGAGGGAGATCCCTAAAGTGTTTTGAGGGGCTGGCTGAGTGAGGGTATTTATAGCCCAGTCTTGGCAACTCCTACCTACCCCACTCAACTCCTCCCTTTACTGCTGTTTTTGCCCCCTTTCCCAATTCCAGTGCATGCTTTAAACCACAGCTAAACAATAATATTCTTTCAAAGTTGATCCCATTCCTCTGGTTAGATTAAGGAGTATAAATATTACATTTTCTTTTTAAAGAATGGGTAATGACTTAATTTCTGAAAATATTTTACCTCCACTAGTAGGGTGCCCTGGACATTGGGATTATAGTTAAAACTTTCCCTTTTGCCTAAACTTTACTGCGTGTGTGTGTGTGTGTGTGTGTGTGTGTGTGTGTGTGTGTGTGTCTGCGTGCGCGCGTGTGCGTGGGGGGGGAGTGGGGAGGTGCGGCAGAGGGTTAGGATATGGAAACTATAGTCCAGTAAAAAGGGTTCTATTCCTAAAACTAGGTCTTTAAAGGTATCTTGCAGCCTGAGCCTTGGTCCCTCGCAAGTCCCTGCAAGGGACGACCTTTAGAAAGTGTGCGGGCTTGCTGTTTCTCGGGCCTTTGAACCAGGTGAGGAATGTGTCTCAAGACGGAAAAATGAATGGTTGGTGCTTTTAGCCTCCAGCTTGAAACTCGCAGGAGGAATGTTTTTGTCCCTTCAGAGCCTGCTTCCCAGCCACCAGGGCTCTTGGAAAGCATCTTTGCAGGATGAAGTCCTCAACAAAAACCCATGCCACATACTGGACCGAATGTTAATATCATGACCTGGTATGAGTGTGTTTTGTGTTTGGTAATTGCAATCATTGTTGCTTTTGTTGTGGTCACCCATTTACAATGCTTGGTGTCAGTTTATTTATCTCTTGTAAAAATAAAATACAGTGTGTGTGTGTGTGTGTGTGTGTGTGTGTGAAAACAAAAACAAAAACAAAAACAAAAAAAAACCCATGCCACCCAATTCGATCTAATTCACAAGCTACTTTTCGGTGGATTTTAAATGAATGTCTCTTCTCTAAGAATAGAACCCCATTCTATGGCTTCCTCACCACCCCAACTGAGATGATTTATGGTTACTCATGAGATAAAGAAACTTCAGGCTTTTTTTTGGCTTGGGGAATATTATTTTAAAAAATAGTGGCAGGAGGTATTTAGGGACATAAATAAAGAGTTCTTAGCTCTGATGAGTTCAGAATGGATTTCACCATCTGTAAAATTGCATTTGCAATATAAAATCAATACATTTAAATGATCAAAGAAAACATTTAGAGTATTCGATTTGCTGGGTTCCAGTGTACCTAGCACCCAGTCTCTTTCCTTTCTTGTAGAAAGCTTACCCCTTCCTGAGAGATGATGGAAACCCCTGTCCTGGCTCTAATTACTGGATTAATGCTACTCCTTCCTACTAAAAATTGTAAACTGTTTGAGAGTAGTGTCACTAATTGTTTCATGACTCCAGCATCTGTGGAGGTGCACACAAAATGCTTGCCGAGTTAAAAATTTGTATATCAACAAACAGTTCTGGAGAGAGTTGTTGAACCAAGGAGAAGACGGCTTTAGAAAAATTCCAAACAAAAACAATACTGTTGGATATATTTTGAGTACCTCAAGCCATTTCATTTGCCTAATATTTAAAAAATCATATTCAGATTTAACAATATATTTTTTAAAATAGTCAAACAAAATTACAGGAGTCTTCGCAATCTGATATGACCGGATATGAAAACTTGGGGAAAATTAATTACAGCTGCCTCATTGCTGTGTCTGAAATCCTTGGAAACTTCCTCTGTTCCCCCAAACCATTCTTTTAAAGATTGACAGAAACTTTGCTTTGTTTTGACAAGATTTATTTCTTTGCTTCCAACAGTAGTTCATCAACTTTTATTCTGCTAATAGAGTTCTTCTGATGTTAATTGTAGCCTACTGATCTAGGTCAGAGCATAGCATTTTCACCGAGGTTTAAGATATCAAAAGCAATGAGAAAAGTATTTGAAAAATAATTATTGTATCATAGTTACCTCTATTTTTAAAAAGAGGCCAGTTGTTAAGTATTTGATTCATAGAGTAGCCTTCTGATTTGTCCCTATGCTCATTCTTTTTCTTCCACTCCAGTATATTGTTGCTAATTAGCCCTTCTACTAAAATATAGGTAAGGTCTGGGAAAAGGAATTAAATTTTAACGACTCCATTTTGCAAGTGTGGTACTTCTTACTACTCTGCTAAAAAGTTACCTTGGTCTCAGCAATTGACCCTAATTGCCAAGATGTGAGACTTTTCCCCTGTTTCCGCTCTTGATTAAGCCTGGGCTAGTTTGATGAGTAGAATGTATGTTCTAAACTAGCTATTCAGCTATTATAGCAATTCTTTTTAAACATTGCTTGAAATTTTAAGTATTACGCTAACAATTAACATCCAAGCAATTTTACATATAGCAAAACATTTGTCATCCTTTCATTATAAAACTCCACAAGTCCCCAGGATCTGTAACATAAATGTGTTCTATTTTATTTTAAATAGGACTTCAGTTTTCTTGGTCCTGCACAGTCACATTGGCATTCAGGCTACTTTCTAAAATTTGCAAGTGTTTCCAGTGGGTATGTGTCGGGTATTGAGCTAGGCTATTTTTCTCTCTGCCAAGGTGGTTGACTGGGTTTACATGCTTAGTGCAATGTGTCTGGCATTTGGTTGACACTATTTGTTGTAGATACTGAATGAATGAATGTGGGACCATATGTTTTTAAACCACAGTGTGGGAAAGGTGCCAACACCTCATTTATCTGGAGAGCAGAATCCTATTCTATTCAGGAGGACAGAGAGTTTTTCTTAGCTACGTTACCACTGTCTGACACTTGGTGGTACTTCTTGTCTTACATGTTTCCATTCATTCCATAATTAAACTGTTGTAATTACTGAACCTGGAAGTTTGAAGAAATCATAACTGGTCTTGAAGATAGTTTTGGGGAATTGCCAAGGACTCAAAATGTTTGTAGTTGTGGTTAATGAATGCAACAAGGAGTTAGTGAGATACTACTGAGTGTCAGGCATATCCCTAAGTTTTTGAGTTACAACTGTAAAGAAAACACATGAAAATTCAGACCCTCATAGAGCTTTTTTTCATGAGGACTGGTTGAGGGAGAGGCTAGAGAGGATCAGCCTTCTCGGGGGACAAATAACATCCACTGAGAGAAGGAATAGGGATACTGGCCCTTTTTCTGGACTTGAGGGGTTGACATTGATTTGTTCATGTACTTTAAAACTCATCACGTCCTTTGGCCTGGATCTAAGTACGTCATTTGTACTCCTTGGGGTTTTTCAGTCATGATTAAGGTTGCCTTGTGACTCACAAATGAAGCAAAGTCAGATTTTCCTGATGTCAAAGGGCAGGATTTGAAAGAGGGAAGTAAGACTTGAAATTCGTGTGTGTCTGCTTGAGAGAAGATTGTCTTAGGTGAAAGGCAAGATCTAGAACAGATGACACCATGGGAAGGGTGTGCGGGGTGTGTGATGTCTCCAGGAGGCCCTGGAAAAGACTGGCCACAGCTGTGGCCACCACTGTGTGTTGGGCCACATGTGTGTGCTGGTGTCATGAACCACAGCTATGTCGTAGTTTTGGATGGTAGTATTGATAGTTTTCACTGCGTACTAAGAGGTTTCTTTTGAAGACTATTATGCAAAACTGGTAATTTGTCATACCAATTCTTTTCTGAAGTTTTGGTTGAAAATTCTGTTGGACAATTATTTAATATGTTTGCTTTTCTCTACATTTATTCCTTATACAAAATGTGAGGAAAGACCAATATCTTGAAACTACTCTTTAAAAAATATTTCTATTTTGCTGTTACTGTGTAATTTACTAATAAGGATCTTCAGGTATGTTCCTGTTACATCCATACATCACGAGAGTAAATTCCACCATTTTGAGGTAACTTTTCTAGTGGTTACCAGCTTTTATGGTGACGAAATCTGAGATTATTTCCCTCATTCTTTTTTTTTTTTTTTTTTTGCGTTACGCGGGCCTCTCACTGTAGTGGCCTCTCCCGTTGCAGAGTACGGGCTCCGGACGCGCAGGCTCAGCGGCCATGGCTCACGGGCCCAGCCACTCCGCGGCATGTGGGATCTTCCCGTACCGGGGCACGAACCCGTGTCCCCTGCCTCGGCAGGCGGACTCTCGACCACTGCACCACCAGGGAAGCCCTATTTCCCTCATTCTGACTTTAGTAGTGGTGACAAGTGATGACCCTTGTCCTTTTATTTTTTTGTAAATTGAATATGAGTTATATTTTTATCAGGAGATTTAAATTTATGTAGTAAAAAAAAACTTTTGTAAGGTTCTAAAAACAAATTAAAGATAAAACAATGAATACATTTAAACGTGCAGAAGATAAAACAAGAAATCATAACAACATTGGTACTGTTATTAATCAGTTTGCTAAAAGAGGAAATAAGACTGGAAATGAATTTAAACAGAAATTCGTAGAAGAAAATAGGCCATAAACATAAAATATTTCATAAGTGATTGGATAATGCTCATGAAACTGAATATGACTTTCTGGGTTTCAAATATAATATATTAAATAAATAAATAAATATTTATATATATCAATATATTAAATAAATAAATAAATATAATATATATCAATATTTAATTGCTTAAATTTAATTGTAGAGCCAGTTGCCTCTGAAAGAAATTTTGCATCATCCAACTTTTCTATAAAAAAATCAATAATTATATCAAATACAGTTTACAATTTGGGGTTCTCTAAAGTGGCCAGGAAACTTAAAGTTGTTTGAAAACCATTTAGAGAGCAGAATACATGAATATTTTTATAATTAACTAAACTTGTTTTATTGCTCATTATTAACTCAGTAGTATTTTTTTTAAGCATTTCCTTACTTTCTGTTATTATAAGATACTCCATGATCATCTTATTTGTTTCCTGCCCCAGTCCTAGAATCATCGGTTTCTCCAAGGAGCCCTTATTCCTTTTATTGGAGAATTGTATTAGAAACCAAGATCTTGGCACTAGATGTGTTTGTTCCTACTGGGATGTTATTTCTTTTTTGCCCTCTCAGCTGTCAGAGTAAGGAAATGTGTGTGTGTATACTAACCCATATATATATACACATATCTATAAAAATTTCTGCATGTAACCATCTGTAACTATACTAAGCTACGCATGAGTTCATACTAATGTATAAACTCTAATAAATTTCTGTATGGATTATTCTAGCCTCCTTCCCTTGCTTATCTGCACCTCCCACCCCAAAAGTGAGAAACCTGGCTGTCACCATCCTTCATCCATTTACTTATTTGTTCAGTTCCACTACATATATGTACATAGAAGTGTCAGAATTGTCAACCCATGGCCTATAGGAAATGACTTTATCAACTAGAGTGCAGTTTCTTTTGCCTTTAGTTTTGTAGATGTGCCTGTTTCCAGTTACCTAGGTCAGCACCTGATAATCTCCACATGCTTCAGTGAGGTTGCTTCATGCATCTGTAATACATCTAGGTGCTTCGGTCACATTCTACATTCCACCCGTAATCACTGATCTCTCAAATTTAAAAAAAAAAAAAATTTGCATACACTTAAGGCTTACTCTTTTTGCTATCAAGTTCTAAGTTTTGACAAATGCTTAATGTCTTGTGTTTACCATTACAGTATCATGCAGAACAGTTTCACTATCCTAAAAATTACCTGCGCTTCCCTGTTTAAACCTCCTCCCCTCTCCTCAGCCTCTGGGGATAAACCACTGATCTGTTTAGCATCTCTGTAGTTTTGACTTCTCCAGAATGTTATATAATTGGAATCACACAGTGCGTACATTTACCAGACTGGCTTCTTATGCGTAGCAGTATGCTCTTAAGATTCATTCACGTCGGGCTTCCCTGGTGGCGCGGTGGTTGGGAGTCCGCCTGCCGATGCAGGGGGCGCGGGTTCGTGTCCCGGTCCGGGAAGATCCCACATGTCGCGGAGCGGCTGGGCCCGTGAGCCATGGCCGCTGAGCCTGCGCGTGCGGAGTCTGTGCTCTGCAGAGGGAGAAGCCACAACAGTGAGAGGCCTGCGCACCGCAAAAAAAAAAAAAGGATTCATCCATGTCCTTTTTTATGGCTTGACAGTTTCATTTCTTTTTATTGGGGAATAATATTCCATTGAATGGATGTACCACAGTTTGTTTATCCAGACCATTGACCTTTTATGAGATGTTTTCCTACATGTGTTTGAAGACCTTTGTGAAGTCATCTCTCAGTTTTCCCTTCATATTCACCATTATTAAGTTTTAGTTGGCATTCTGACTTCTCAAACCTTCAGTCAGTTTTGTGGTTCTTTCCAAAACCTGTAAAATATTCTGTATCTTTTTCCTGCCCAGAATTGGCCAGCATTCTGGAGTAGAGTGTTTCAGACCAACCCAGGGTACAGTTGGAGATTTGCTTTCTGATTTCTTCAGTTCTCCCCCATTTTAATCTGCTTGTGTCAGTGTTTATTTGTTCAGTGGCAGCAGAACGTTTTAGATTTTTGTATCACGTTGGAGCCACTGTGATCACCTTCTTAAGCTCTCTTGCTTCAAGGACCTAGCTGGTTGGATTTTTTTAAACAGTCACATGAATCCTTCTACTAGTAGTCTTTTAAAAAATATTTTATAATATTGCCTCACTATAGATATTTACAAAATCCATTTTTCTCTTACAGTGATTGTTTCCCAGGTCTCAGGGGATCAAGTTAATCCACTTCATGTGAGCTTGGTCATCATCGATTCTGGACATCCAGTAGGAATCTGGAACTGGCCAGGCATTCCCGTCTGATCTGGGTTCTGGGTGGTTCACACAAGGCAGCCACAAGGTTCATCGCTGTCTGGACTTGTAGTCTGGGGACAGGGCTTTCCTTCCTGGACTGCAGAATTGTTCCTGGCTCATAAAGGGGCCACTCTGTGAGAATCTGTGCTTATCACCCTGGTGTGAAAAAAGGCAGCTACTTAGCAATTGGCTAAAAGGGGCACGAAGAGCCTATTTATAGAATCTCTCAACACTTAACAAAAATTTTTGAGCATTTACTATAATTCAAGGTGAAGTCAACCTTAAGGCTACTCTCCTAGGGTGACTTCCATTGACCAGGGTAAAACCCCTTCTTACCCAGCTGGGTGCTCTGGGGCAGGTAACTAGAGGAGGGAGTGATAAGAGGGTCATAAAGGCACAGATGTTTGGTTCAAATACCATAAAATCCCAGGCCGTTTATCGTTTATGTTCTGTGCCATAGTCCCATTCCACAGTCTTTTTTTTCTTCTTTAAAAACACAGACGTTGATGTTTTTTCTCTCTTTCTCTGAAATGGTCTCAGCTTGTTGTGTGATTCTGGCAATAGAATTCCTGACATACTAGATCGTAAAGATTATAGCTAGGTGTCTTTTATACCTGTGTGCATGTCTCCATGTATTTTATCCTTGGGTTACATGAGTAATTTTTCAAACACATTCCCGTATAATCAGTTTTGTTGTCTGTACCTGTTGACTATGAAAGCCCTTGGAAGAGTTGTTTAAAAGACCTAGGGGTTTCTTGAAACACATCCTTTTCACCAAAATGACTCTCTGAACAAGAGCTATTTTTAAGACTGTTTAAAAATTAACTGACCTGAAATAAATCTTATGTTCTTTTGTGAACTATATATTAAAAATAGGCATCTATATCTGCTAATGGCTTTTGTTTCAAAATTTCCAGAAATATCCAAATAGAGTGCTGTAGGTCATTGACTAGGGACATTCATGGGATCCTCCATAGAATTCCTGGGGCTGCTGGATTTTGCACGTTCTCGATTGCCACCAAAGCCTAAGAGGAATTGGTGTGACTGGACTATATTTGCATTTAGAGTGTTAGCAAGCCTCCAGAGTACATATGCTGGGCTATTTATGAAACAACTTCAGCTGACAGCTGAAGATCAGAAGATTCTATTTTGGGACGTGTCCTAAATGTGAGGTTCTGTGGTGAAAAAAAATTTAGTGTCCTACAGATAAGAATACTTAAAACAGGAAGCAATGGTAATTTACTGCATCCTGTATAAGTATCCTTATCAGTCTGATAAGCTTTTGGTTTCAGTTCTGCTTTCCTGATTTCTTTTCCTGTAATCAGCTTCTATAAGAGGATTAAAAAGAGGGGGGGGGCCGGGGGGGGGGGTTCAGGGGTCCAGAGAGAATTTACCAGCATCATTTTTCCTGTCTTGATAAGACTCTTTTATTTCCTACCACTCAATGGTATTTACTCTGTTAAGAGCCGTGTACTATGGTTCACTCATCCCATTGGCTCATCTACTGTGTTTATGCCTATAGGATTGCTTCTGTATATATTGTAATGCAAGGCTAGGTTGCCTATCATACAGGAAAGGTTGAATGATATGACAGAACCAGCATGGGCAGGAAAAGAGGAGATGTAAATTGTATTCCTGATTCGGCCACTTCCTGGGATCCAGCATTCTTTGACCTAATTTTCTGGTCCATAAAATTGGATGCAGTGATAATTTCCCCAATCTGTCTTACAGTTTTGTTTGGATCAAGTAAAAGTGCAGGTGTAAACTATGAATTGCCTTTCGAGCCTAAGGTTTGCAGTGGTTTGAGTTTCAATCCCACCACTCCCCTTTTGCCCTTAGAACACAAGGGTGCTTTTGGTATATGTTCTTTCCTTATTAAAAATATTTTTCAAATTCAGTGAGCTTCTTAGACATCTTGGCTGGACCGGGTATATTGTGATTGAGTGCCTGAAAAGATGCATTGACTCTGACTCTCCAGTTCAGATATTTGTTTCATGAAGCTTGAGTGTGTTGTACAGTGAAATTCTAGGAAACTGGGTTGCATTTATTAGCTGGGCATAGAAAAAATAAAGTTCTACACGTGGGCTAAATTATTTTATAAGCTGAAAGTATAAATCAGGATTAAAGACTGAAATGTATTTATTAAATTTTAAAAGGAAGTATGTACATGCATTTTATAGTTCCTGTGGATTTAATTATGTACTAAATATGGAAAATAAAAGTATTACTGGGTGGTGATGAATGTTTTCTTCCATAAAATTCTTGTTGATAAATATCTCTACTCTGGAGTCTCAGCACCCTTTGCCAGAGAGACCTGGTGTTCCTTGCTGTGCTGGGCAGAAGGGTGACCATCTTGAAGTGATAGGGAAAGGAAAGAATGACTCACCCACTTAGTGAAGGAACTAGATGAGCTCTTTAAGGTTGGTCCTAGAATCTCAATGGTACAATTTACCAGTGCTAAAGAAAGGAAGCTTGGAGAGTGAAAGCTCCAATAGCTGAAAGAGTGCTACTTTACCCTTGATGGGATAAAATGGCTTTGGTGGTGTTGGCTGTGTTGTGACTTTGAAAGTACCCCCTTCCCCCCAACCCCTGCCACAGGGGAGAGTGAGTATTCAGGTGTGAGCTCATTCTTGGTCCCGACTTGCGTTTGTCAAGGTCACGGGTTTTGTGGAAGGATAATGGCGATAGGGTACACATAGCTGTAGAGGAGTTTCCTGCAGGGTGCCCTTTCCAATGCTCAAGTGCAAAGCATTAGTTAGCTATCCAGAACGATAATTTCAGGGGCTCATTAGGCGCATTTGTAGTCCAAAATTCAGAGCCTGTGGCTCCATTGGTCAAAGAGAAAGGAAATAGAGAAAAAATGAGAACAAAGGGGTAAGTTGGAGGAGATGTAAAATTGTATGACACTTTGGGAGCTAGTCATTGGCCATAGTTAGTTAATGATTGATAACTAACCAGAGGTCAGGAGTTAGAATTTTAGTTATTTTGCTATTTTGTTTTCTATGTAGAGTGGATTATGTAAACTGTTGTATGAGTCTCTAGAATTTATTAAGAAAAATATTAGGGCTGTTAAGTGTCCTTAAAGATGATAAAGCTGAAAATGTTCATTTTATAGATAAACTCGGGCCCAGAGAAGTTGAGTAACTTGCTCAGGATGACACAGCTGTTTTGTGGTAGCATCACCAAGAACTCCAATGTATCATCTCCAGCTTGATGCTTTTCCCCGTGCTATACTCCATACTGATGTGCGTGTGCATAATGCTTTGTCTATTTTAATTTACATACATATTAAAATATATTACGCATATGTTACATATTCACCTTTATATGTGGGCTCCGTGTGGGGGTGTGTTACAGATTTGATTGTTCGTTCATTTGTTCCTCACATATTTTTAATGCCAGGCAGTGTTTTGGGTTCTGGGAATATGGCTGGGGAATAAGATTTAGTTTCTGTCCTCATGGAGTTTATATTCTAGTGGGACAAACAGACAATAAACAGATGAAGTTATTTCAAACGGTGATAAGTACTCTTAGGAAAAAACCAAGCAGAGTAGAGGAGTTGGTGGGCAAAGTATATGATCATGAATTTATCAAAGAAGCTAAGTGGACCACACTCAGATTTAGTTTTAATTTATTATTTTTGAGGGTTGTTTTGAAAAATTCTGTTGGGCAGGAAGCATTCAAAGTTTCAAAGATATTTTGGGAAAAAATTGTAATTTATGAGAATAATTAAAGGATTTAAAAGATTGCTCGTTAAATGAAGTTTCCTCTTTTATATGTCGAGTGTTTGATTATTAGCCCTGCTTGAAAATAATTTATGAACACTGGTAATTAACTGCCTGTATCTATGATTTAGTCAACCGTTACCATAAAGTTTTAAAAACGCATTTATGACTACTGGGATTTTATTAGTGCCCTTTTTTCAACCTCCTGTTTCCTTTCTGGGAGAGGAGTATGTTTCCTAGTGCCTATGCTTCTCATATAGAAGAGCAGTGAAAACTGTGATGCTCTATTTCACACAACTTGAAAGGGTGTATCTTATGCAATAGGAAGGCAATCAGTGGACGATACGTCTTAACTAAGATAAATGTATGCTTGTTATCAGTGGAACCCGGAGTTCATTCAGAAAAGTTGGAAGACTATTGCATTGGCTATGACTTGTTTTATGCACCTGTTTGCCCAGAGTCATAGATGCAAAGTTTTTTAGAGAGAACAACCAGGGATCCCTCCCTATTATCTCCCCCTTTTCCAATAAAAGGATCACTTTATTAAAGTACTTTGATGTTATGATGATGGGTTGATAAGTTGTTGCTTTTCAAATGGAAGGTCTCTAGCCTCCTGCGAAACTCTTAGGAAGCCTGAAATGACACATCCTGCGTGTCTAGGTCTTCCGTGCATTGACTGGTTAGCTGGATGGCCAGGCCCAGAAGTGGCTCTGTGGTTCCATGGGGGCTGGAGAGCAGTACTTTGGTCTAATGTTTGAATTTCCTGAAGACAGCCTGGACAGTCTTTTTTTCTTTCTTTTTTTTTTTTTTTTTTTTTTGCGGTACTCGGGCCTCTCACTGCTGTGGCCTCTCCCGTTGCGGAGCACAGGCTCCGGACGCGCAGGCTCAGCGGCCATGGCTCACGGGCCCAGCCGCTCCGCAGCATGTGGGATCTTCCCGGACCGGGGCACGAACCCGGGTCCCCTGCATCAGCAAGCGGACTCTCAACCACTGCGCCACCAGGGAAGCCCAGCCTGGGCAGTCTTGATTGAGCTTCCTTTTCCTTGTTAATCACTGATCATACGAACCTGGCCTGGCCTGATTTTTTTTTTTTTTTTTTTCCTTCTTCGGTACGCGGGCCTCTCACTGCTGTGGCCACTCCCGTTGCGGAGCACAGGCTCCGGACGTGCAGGCTCAGCGGCCATGGCTCACAGGCCCAGCCGCTCCGCGGCATGTGGGATCTTCCCGGACCGGGGCACGAACCCCTGTCCTCTGCATTGGCAGGAGGACTCTCAACCACTGCACCACCAGGGAAGCCCTGAACTGGCCTGATGTTAATGTCCATGTTCTGCATTGCCAGTGTCCATCCTTGGCTGGGCAAGGGCTGGTGTCCTTAGTTGTCTTCCGTTTCATTGTTCATAACTCTTTTCTGACTCTGTACAGTTTACTGCAATCTTCGGCACGTCTTCAATGCTTTAAGAGCATTCTTGCGGTCATAGAGCGATTTGGCAGCCTTGGACTAGGAGAACTCTAGTACCAGTTTCTAGGTTCTGATCGTCTCTTCAGTTGCATAAACAGTATTGAAATATATAGAATAGAGTTTCATAAAATACGTAGAATATGAGTGGTCCTTTTATGCAAAGAACTATTACAGCGCTGTTGGAGAATGGGTCACAGAAGGTACCAGCTATCCTGCCTCCGTCAGCTCTGATGACTTTCAAGAAGAACCAAGATCTTAGTGAACTTCTGAGGGCATCCAAAATGGTAATAGCCAAATAACAAGGCCCTACTGTATAGCACAGGGAACTGTATTCAATATCCTGTGATAAACCATAATGGAAAAGAATGTAAAAAAAAGAATTGTCTATATGTGTGTAACTGAGTCACTTTGCTGCACAGCAGAGATTGGTACAAGATTGTAAATCAACAATACTTGAATAAAAAAAAATTTAAAAATAAATAAAAAAACAAATTGGTCATAGCCACGGTCTAGTTTCCAATGGATTTTAAGGCCAGCAAATACAGAAGAGTGCTCAAGACAGTTTTGCCAGTCAACTCTTGGCATATTATGTAGTACACAAACACTTCTGCCTTTGATTAGCCCTTTGGCTGTGGTTCGCTTTGTTTTCATCTTATCAATGATTATTTGCTTTTTTTCCTTCAGTCTTTTTTAAAATTTAATTTAATTTATTTATTTATACAGCAGGTTCTTATTAGTTATCTATTTTATACATATTAGTGTATATATGTCAATCCCAATCTCCCAATTCATCCCACCACCACCACCACTTCCCCTGGCTTTGCCCCCTTGGTGTCCATACGTCTGTTCTCTGCATCTGTGTCTATTTCTGCCTTGCAAATGGGCTCATCTGTACCATTTTTCTAGATCCCACATATATGCGTTAGTATAGAATATTTGTTTTTCTCTTTCTGACTTACTTCACACTGTATGACAGTCTCTAGGTCCATCCACGTCTCTACAAATGACCCAATTTTGTTCCATTTTGTGGCTAATACTCCATTGTATATAAGTACCACATCTTCTTTATCCATTTGTCTGTTGATGGCCATTTAGGTTGCTTCCATGACCTGGCTATTGTAAATAGTGCTACAATGAACATTGGGGTCCATGTGTCTTTTTGAATTATGGTTTTCTCTGGGTGTATGCCCAGTAGTGGGATTGCTGGGACATATGGTAATTCTATTTTTAGTTTTTTAAGGAACCTCCATACTGTTCTCCATAGTGGCTGTATCAATTTACATTCCTACCAACAGTGCAAGAGGGTTCCCTTTTCTCCACACCCCCTTCAGCATTTGTTGTTTGTAGATTTTCTGATGATGCCCATTCTAACCGGTGTGAGGTGATGCCTCATTGTAGTTTTGATTTGCATTTCTCTAATAATTAGTGATGTAGAGAAGCTTTTCAAGTGCCTCTTGGCCATCTGTATGTCTTCTTTGGAGAGATGTCTATTTAGGTCTTCTGCCCAGTTTTTCGATTGGGTTGTTTGTTTTTTTAATATTGAACTGCATGAGCTGTTTATATATTTTGGAGATTAATCCTTTGTCCCTTGATTCGTTTGCAAATATTTTCTCCCGTTCTGAGGGTTGTCTTTTCGTCCTGTTTGTAGTTTCCTTTGCTGTGCAAAAGCTTTGAAGTTTCATTAGGTCCCATTTGTTTACAAAAATAAACAATTTTTATTGGAATTTTTTATTTTTATTAATATAATGGAAATTTTTATTTCCATTACTCTAGGGGAAGGGTCAAAAAAGATCTTGCTGTGATTTATGTCAAAGAGTGTTCTTCCTGTGTTTTCCTCCAAGAGTTTTATAGTGTCCAGTCTTATATTTATTTAATTTATTTATATTATGTTTATTAATACGATAAACATTATATTATTATTTCATTTATTTCTGCTCTGATCTTTTTCATTTCTTTCCTTCTACTAACTTCAGGTTTTGTTTGTTCTTCTTTCTCTGGTTCCTTTAGATGTAAGGTTAGAGTTTTTATGTGAGATTTTTCTTGTTCCTTGACATAGGATTTTATTGCTATAAACTTCCCTCTTAGAACTGCTTTTGCTGCATCCCGTAGGTTTTGGATCATCAGGTTTTTTGTTGTCATTTGTCTCTAGGTATTTTTTGATTTCCTCTTTGATTTCTTCAGTGATCTCTTGGTTATTTAGTAACGTATTGTTTAACCTCCATGTGTTTGTGTTTTTTATGTTTTTTTCCCTGTAATTTATTTCTAATCTCATAGCTTTGTGGTCGGAAAAGATACTTGATATGATTTCAGTTTTCTTAAATGTACCAAGGCTTAATGTGTGACCCAAGATGTGATCTATCCTGGAGAATGTTCTGTGTGCACTTGAGAAGAAAGTGTAATCTGCTGTTTTCAGATGGAATGTCCTATAAATATCAATTAAAACTATCTGGTCTACTGTGTCATTTAAAGCTTGTGTTTCCTTATTAATTTTCTGTCTGGATGATCTGTCCATTGGTGTAAGCGAGTTGTTAAAGTCCCCCACTATTATTGTGTTACTGTCGATTTCCTCTTTTATAGCTGTTAGCATTTGCCTTATGTATTTGCCTTATGTATTATGCTCCTATGCTGGATGCATGTATGTTTATAATTGTTATATCTTCTCTTGGATTGATCCCTTGATCATTATGTAGTGTCCTTCCTTGTCTCTTATAACATTCTTTATTTTAAAGTCGATTTTATCTTTATGAGTATTGCTATTTCAGCTTTCTTTTGATTTCCATTTGCATGGATTATCCTTTTCCATCCCCTCACTTTCAGTCTGTATGTGTCCCTAGGTCTGAAGTGGGTCTCTTGTAGACAGCATATAGATGGGTCTTGTTTTTGTATCCATTCAGCGAGCCTGTGTCTTTTGGTTGGAACATTTAATCCATTCACATTTAAGATACTTATCAATATGTATGTTCCTATTACCATTTTCTTAATTGTTATGGGTTTGTTTCTGTAGGTCCTTTTCTTCTCTTGTGTTTCTCACCTAGAGAAGTTCCTTTAGTATTTCTTGTAGAGCTGGTTTGGTGGTGCTGAATTCTCTTAGCTTTTGCTTGTCTGTAAAGCTTTTGATTATTCCATTGAATGTGAATGAGATCCTTGCTAGGTAGAGTAATCTTGGTTGTAGGTTCTTTCCTTTCATCAATTTAAATATATTGTGCCACTCCCTGTGGCTTGTAGAGTTTCTGCTGAGAAATCAGCTGTTAACCTTATGGGAGTTCCCTTGTATGTTATTTGTCTTTTTTTCCTTGTTGGTTTCAATAATTCTTCTTTGTCTTTAATTTTTGTCAGTTTCATTACTATTTGTCTTGGTGTGTTTCTCTTTGGGTTTATCCTGCCTGGGACTCTCTGTGCTTCCTGGACTTGGGTGGCTATTTCCTTTCCCGTGTTAGGGAAGTTTTCATCTATGATCTCTTCACATATTTTCTTGGGTCCTTTCTCTCTCTCTCCTCCTTCTGGGACCCCTATAATGCGAATGTTGTTGCGTTTAATGTTGTCCCAGAGGTCTTTTAGGCTGTCTTCATTTCTTTTCATTCATTTTTCTTTATTCTGTTCTGCTGCAGTGAATTCCACCATTCTGTCTTCCAGGTCACTTATCTGTTCTTCTGCCTCAGTTACTCTGCTATTGATTCCTTCTAGTGCATTTTTCATTTCATTTATTGTATTGTTCATCTCTGTTTGTTTGTTCTTTAATTCTTCTAGGTGTTAGTTCTTTAATTCTTCTGGGTCTTTGTTAAACGTTTCTTGCATCTTCTCGATCTTTGCCTCCATCCTTTTTCCGAGGTCCTGGATCATCTTCACTATCATTATTCTGAATTCTTTTTCTGGAAGCTTGCCTATCTCCACTTCATTGAGTTGTTTTTCTGGGGTTTTATCTTGTTCCTTCATCTGGTCCATAGTCCTCTGCCTTTTCATTTTGTCTGTCTTTCTGTGAATGTGGTTTTCATTCCACAGGCTGCAAAATTTTAGTTCTTCTTGCTTCTGCTGTCTGCCCTCTGGTTGATTATTTGCTTATTTTCATTATTATTTCATAAAATGTATTTATATCAATGCAACAAGTATATGTCCAATTACTTGTTGAGTCCCTACTCTGTGCCCAGACATGTTTTTGGAAAATGGAGATTCTCTAGTGACTCAGGCAGAGTAATAGGTTTTTGTCCTCATGGAGTATATGTTATTGCAGTGGAAGAGACAAATGATAAGCAAGCAAACAAAAGTAATATAATTTCAGGGAGTAAGCATTACAGAGAATATCAAGTAGTGTAAAGTGATAGAGATGAAAGGTAGAGTGGGCTGATTTTGACAGGGGTAGTCAGAAAAGTAGGCAGTGTTTGAGCAAACACCTGAATGAGGTGAAGGAGAAAGTTATGGCACGTGTGTGCTGGTGAAGACTGTTCTCAGGAAAGGCAGCAGCAGATGGAGTCCTACACTGGGAACAATTCCAGCATGTTTCCACACATCCGTAGCAGCAGAGAGAGGGGCTGGGGAGGCGACTGGAATAGGAGGCTAGGGCCAGATCCTGGAGGGCTTGATAGACTGTGATGAGTCATTTGGATTCATTCTAAGTGTGATGGGAAGCCCGTGAAGAAGGTTAGCATATATGCCAGGACCACCCAACATGCCTACCAAGTTTCCTATTGGAGAGACATGGAGCTCTGCTGTTTGGAGTTCTTCTTTTGATTGAGCCAATCAGCTGGGACCTCTTAGAAATGAACTAAAGCCACCTGTGACCTAGATTTTCCTAGAAGTGTTCCCAGCATCACCCAGGGGTGCATTCAGGAGATTTCCTCTTTAGTCTTGCCACAGCAGCCTACTGCTCAGGCCCCTGGGATGCCCATTGGCCAAACTGGGCCCTTTGAATGTTATGACTACAGTTTGGTCCTAGTTCCAGGCCTGTCTGGATGCTTGGCCGCCTACCTGGTGATCGTTGACACATTCCTTGCAAGACACACCTAAGCTGGTTTCTTTAAAGCCAGATCCCAGTTCTTCGTAAAGAATGGCAAAGGCCCTTCCTGCTGGGGTAGGAGCATTGATTTAAGCTTACTAACTGTAAGTAATTTAACCCTGTTTTTATACACCTTGATTCGGTCATTTTTGTTTTGGAATCCATGTCACCTGACATGACCTGTTCACATTATTGGCCCTATTACTACTTGTACTTATTTCAGCGCTCTTTGTATCTTAACTGGTTTTTAGGTTATGAGATCCAAATTTAAACTTGCTGATATCACTTGGCTGCCAGTTGACTGAGTGGAAGTCTGTATGTTTTAGGAAGTACAGTATTAGTTCATTTTAATCCTTTACTCTTCTGTATGCTAGATGCTAGTCTGCTCCAACACCTACATTTCAGAGCATTCTTTCTGTGACATTTAAAACCCATCATGGAAACATATGGCATCAGTCAGGTAGAGTGAGTTAGCTTGGGCTTTTATTGCTTTTTTTAAACTGGATTTTACCTACTTCCTGGAAGATGTTGGCCGAGTTAACTTTTATGATGTTTGGATATGCCATGTGCTTTAGGTGTTAATTCTGTGACCATTGTTTCGGACAGCCAGCTCTAGTGGTTTCATGGGGCCATACTAGTGGGTTAATGAAAGCCTCAATAGGGTGGTGGCTGGGTGGCTGGTGGGGGAGAGTGATCTTCATGATCTGAGTTCCTGCAATTAGAAGGGTTTAGTTGGGAAGTAGAAGCTGTAAAAATACTCACTAATGAATGAGCCACTTTAAAACTCTCTCCTTGCTTATTATCATACTATCCTTAATACCAAGGACCATGCCTCCATCAGTTTAATTCGACATTGAAAATGTGCATTTTGCAAAAGATGCAGGATTTCACGAAGTCAATGAAAGTGATGTCAAAGAAGGTCTGGGATTCACAAATAGTCAATGACAAGTAAAGGTCTAGCAGAATTAGAGGAGTTACCTGTTGACGAAACAAATCAAAGATAATGACTCTCTTAGTGCTTCTAATGCACATGGTAAAAATAGGATTAAGAGAGGCCCTTGGGGAAATTGGTAAAGCCTTTGAATATTTCTATAGAAATGGTCCTTCATGTGATCTGTAAAAACCAAACAAGAAGTCAAAGATGAAACATGATGGAAAAATAATCCAAAAAATGAACACTCAGTCACACTCTGTTCATTCTGAGACTTTGCCAGTAGATGCAACTGAGACTTTTTTGTTAAAATAAGGTGAAAGAAAAAAAAAAAATAATAAGGTGAAAGAGCTTTTCCCCATATATTTTAGTTTCAATATGTCCAACATTTTAGTTTTCCAGTATAAAATTCCATTCAACCCCCCCCCCCTTTTTTTTTTCACTATGAAAATCAGGTGCCGGTGTTAAATAGACTTTACTCTTTTTTTTGTATTTTTCTTTTTTTTTTTGCCTGCTCTGCGTGGCATGTGGATCTTAGTTCCCCGACTGGGATTGAACCTGCACCCCCTGCAGTGGAAGCGCGCAGTCCTAACCACTGGACTGCCAGGGAAGTGCCTAGACTTTACTTTTTAAAATGACCTTTTTCTGCTACCAGTTATGTTCAGCTGATAAAGGCATCCTGCATATTTCTTTTAGGCATGTGGCAGAAGACAGTCGTGGGAAGCCCTTTTCTTTTGCTCCCCAAATTTTGCTCAGTAGAAATTGGAGTTTCTCATTGTTCCAGAGCTGTGATGCCAGTTGTTAAGCAGGCAGGTGGCAAAGCTCCAGGGATATTTCACTCCTGTGAACCCAAGAAAGACCATTAGTGCTCATGGGTTGTTTTCAAGAACTCACTGGAACAGAGTGAGGCTAACCAACTTTGTAGTAAACACAAGTAAGATATCGATTCCTCACAGGACCCCCATAAAAATTCTTCCTGGCCCTTAGAACTGGATATGGACCAGTTCTGAAGACAGCTGCATCAAGAGGACCCACCAGAGAAGTTTGTCTGACAACAAATAGCTATTCATAAAGGGCTTGCTACTTAAGGGGATTATCTAGTGTCTAATTCCCATGTCAGCTCCACTGTGTTTCCTGAAGGAGGTGAGTTTGAGCAGATTTTTTTTCTAAGAAAGAAATACGAATTGATGAAGTGCTAGTGCGAGATTGGGATAGATAGGGATATAATCCAAGAGGAAGGAAATGGAAATAGAAGCAGATTTTCTTGGCTTTGAAGAGAATTACCAAGAAACAAAGTTTGGGCAATAGAGTTCTGCATACTATACTGATAGCATTTCTGTAACCACCATATCAGTGTGATTGTGCACTGTTAGGTCTTTATTTTTTTTTAATTAATTATTTTTGTTGAAGTATAGTTGCTATATAATATTATATGTTACAGATGTACAATATAGTGACTCATAACTTTTATATTAAAAAATTTTTTTTTAATATTTACTTATTTTTTATTTTTGGCTGTGTCAAGGTCTTAGTTGCGGCATATGGGATGTTTCGTTGCGGTGCTCGGGCTTCTCTGTAGTTGTGGTGCGTGGGCTTAGTTGCCCCGTGGCATGTGGGATCTTAGTTCCCAGACCAGGGATCGAACCCCCGTCCTCTGCATTGGAAGGCAGATTCTTAACCACTGGACCACCAGGGAAGTCCCGTGACTCATAACTTTTAAAGGTTATACTCCATTTATAGTTATTATAAAATATTGGCTATATTCTCCATGTGGTATAATATATCCTTGTAGCTTATTTTCTACCTAACAGTTTGTACCTCTTACTCCCCTACCCCTGTATTGTCCCTCCCCCCTCCCCACTGGTAACCACTAGTTTGTTCTCTAGATCTGTGAGTCTGCTTCGTTTTTGTTACATTCACTAGTTCGTTGTATTTTTTTAGATTTTTAGGGAGCACTTCATTAGTGGCGTGTGGGATGTAATCTTGTAAGAAAACCAGTTAGGCAGTTGACCCGGTTCTGATCTGCTCACATATAGATGAGCATAAGACCTTGACAACTCCAACACCAAAGTTAGACTGTAGATCATTCTTGTACAGAGATGATGCTGTGATGCCACCACTGTGATCTGCCTCAACATCTTTCTGGATTCATAACATTATCCTCATTCATTCTCTCTCTTTTTTCCTGGTCTTCATGTGTTAGGTTTATGGAGTACTTTCCATAGCAATTTTAAAACTCCGTATTTTAAAATCTGATTATTTTGTCACATTCCTTTAGTGATCCCTTGTTATTGCCAAAGGAGCACACACTTTTATTAGTGCAGTAAAAGCAAAAGCAAAATGTTATTTAGAAAATCTGGTATGGGGAGAAATCATAAAACTCATTTTCAAATGGAGTAGAAATGATACTGGATTGTGTGCTGTTAAAGGTTACCCATGCTCCCTCTACAGAGTTATGTCTAGGGATTTTCATTTTAGTATTAGTATTTGGAGTTCATTTACTGTACAACATTGATACAAATGAGTTCTGAAGCCCTGACTACTAAGCGACTGGCCCAAAGATTATCATATTAAGTAGGATATAAGTAGGATATGTTAATACCCTGAGGTTCATTGTTGGTATTGCTAATGAAGAAAAGAGTAGCTTGGGTATTGCTAAAGAGAAATTCAATTCAGAAGTCAAAGTTTTTTGTGAATGCGGGATTTCTGTAGGGTCTTTTTTTTTGATGGCATTTAAAGTTGATTTGGACTTATTGTGAGAAGAATGAATAATTCCAGATGAGATAAAACTTATAGAAACCAAGAAAGACCACAAAAATGTTGATACCGTGACCATTGGAAATCCAATGCACTATGATCTAATGTTTTGGATTGCTGGTGCTAGAGACGGAGAGAACTATTTCTACTGCTGTATTGCCTTTGGAAAGCAGATGGCATCTTTTGAAAGCCATGCTCTCTGAATGGCTCATTTCATTGTCCTGTTGGCATTCAAAGGGGGGAACCCACCAGGATCTGAGATGTGGCATCCATGGCACTTTTTGTGGATCTTGTTTGTAATATTTTTGTCATAAATATGCATAGTAGCCTTCCCAGAGAGTCTTAATACAGAACCTTGCATAATTTGAGGACTGAAGAAACCACAATATGGTATAAAAAGAAAAACCCCAAAAATGTAGTAATTTGAATAAAAAGAAGCCGAAAATAGGATGATGTGGGGAATGTTTAGGGAATGGTGAATTTAAAGCTAACAAGACCCTCCAGTGTAAGCCCCTCAGCCATGCAGTCTCTGCAGGTCCTTTATTCCTTATGCTAATTTTCTTCTTCCCTTGCCATTCAAAGTATTGTCTCTTTTCTCCTTTTATCTTTCCATTCAGAAAATTTCTGTGTCTTCTTTACTACAAAAGCATTTAAAGGAAGATTAAGACACAGAATGTTGTGAAAGTAGTCTTGTCCTCTTCTGGGTGATCAAAATAGTATTACAGTGTTTTGTAAGAATAACAAATACCTATTTATACTTGGGCAGGCCTCTTTTTAGCTATTTTCCTTACCTGATTCCTTGCATTAGAAAGGTGTTTTCTGTTTGTAAGGTTGTTACTCTGAGCTGATTTGTTTTTCTTTTTTCATTTATTTTATTGAAGAATAGTTGATTGACAATGGTGTGTTAATTTCTACTGTATAGCAAAGTGATTCAGTATATATATACATATATGTATACATTCCTTTTATATTCTTTTCCATTATGATTTATCACAGGATATTGAATATAGTTCCCGTGCTATACAGCAGGACCTTGTTGTTTATCCATTCTGTATATAATAGTTTACATGTACTAATCCCAAACTCCCACTCCATCCCTCCCCCCTCACCCCACCCCTGATTTGGTTTCTATGTGCAGTCCCTTTGTATTCTTATTACAAATTCTTTAAAAAGAATTTTTTAAAAATTTTTTGGTTACACCCCATGACATGTAGGATCTTCCCTGACCAGGGACCAAATCCATAGCTGCTGCAGTGGAAGAATGGGGTCTTAACCACTGGACCACCAGGGTCCCTGTATTCTTATTCCTGATTTACAGTGGAATATGTGGTTTTGCTGACTTTCCACTAGATCAGGAGTCAACAAATTAGCCTTATTGGCCAAAATCTGGCCATCACCTGTTTCTGTAGTTTTGGTGGGGGGGCACAGCTATACCCCTTTCCTTATGTATTATCTGCGGCTGCTTTCCGACTATAACAGCAGAGTTGAGTTCTTGCAACAGAAATTGTAGGTAGATATGGTAGGTAAAACTTATATTGTGATTTTTTTGCTCCTTATCTCTTTTTTACGTTTCTGTGGTCTCATGGCATTTTGGATGGTTATATCACAGCAGGCATGAGTTATGTGTCTTTAATTGTTAGTGCAATATGACATATGTAATGGCTTCCCGAAGAATTCATTGATTCTGAGTCAGGATGCCACATTGAGATGGTGAGAGTGCACTTTTATATTCGCAAAGAGCAAGGGTTTTAAAACCTTCACTAAATTAATGAATCAAACCAAAGTCAAATCTGTGTTGTTCTGGAAAATAATGATTGCCAGTTGCTGGAAGCAAGTGAGCCTTAGGGAGCCTTCTGATTTGTGTTGAGAGTGCTTCTATAGTAAGCAAGGATTGTATTGATGTAGGGCTACCCATCAGCCCTTTGTATAGATTAGCCATTTTTGCCCTGCCTTACATGCTTTTTGGATAATCAGAATGAAGTGCCTGTACAAGCCAGTAACTAGGGGTCTTTGCTAAAAATAATGAGAAACTTTAATATTTCTTTAGTTTACAAAGGAAAGCAGTGTCACTTGGCAACCTCTGTTATTCGTGACCATGCTGTGTCGTGATTTCCAAATGACATTAACGAAACAGTCATTTAAGTTTTGAGGCTGACAGTTTGGAGCTCCACTAGGTCAAACACCCCTTCCTTGGGCAGATTCCTTGGCTTTGGAGAATTTCAGATTTATTGAAGTACCTATAAAATCTTAGTTCTGTTCAAATTTTAGAACCTGTATCATCTGCAATTTAGGATTCTTTGTGGAAAGAAGGAAGCTCTTTGAAACCTCAACCATTCTTTATTCAGTGTAAATTTCGATAAGAAGCAAAACTTTGTCACTGTGAATGACAGTTGACCAGCATGGAGCAAGTCTATTATATAAGAAGTATCAGAGATAAAATGGATAATTTCCAACTCTTTCTGGTATAGCTCTTGGTAGACTTCATAAAACTCACAACCACCTGAGCACAACTCAGGACCGTTTCCTACAGATGATGGTGTAAATAGCACCCGCCGTGGTTACAGTGTCAAAACCTCAGTTTCAGCAAAAGCCAAATTTAATACCAGCAGCATTCCAAAGCAATTACGCTGTTGTTGTAGTTAAATTATCCGGAGAGTTGGGTTTGATTGCCCTTTGCTCATTAAAACCAATAGTTTAGGATTGGAATTGTCTGTATGTTCACATTCCTGCCCACAGCTAGTGAGGTGATGTAGCTTGATATAGAGCCCAGCTTTATTTCTAAGTTTAGCTTCACATCACGAGCCAGCAGTGAAACCTAGAAGTGTTGGTTTTCATGGAAGCGGCATGGAAAACCTCAGCAATTCCCGAATCTCCACTGCAATGCACATAATGTGAGTCTGCCGCTGGGACGGGGGCAGAGGTGCAGGGTTAGATTTCACAACGCTACTTTCACAAGACTGGCCTCAGCCTTGTGCGCATTTGCTTCCAAGGCTTCTAGTGACGGTAAAAGACAGCACCTTGGACTTCAGACAGCTTTGATGGCGAGTTTTCAAGCTTTGTTCTTGCGATACCTTTTCAACAAGGAATTGTTTGGTGTCTGATAATAGTACAGAATTCAGTGATAAAAACACTCATTTCCTCGCTAGCTTCATCCGAAAGTGGGAAGAAGAGGGTGCAGGAGGGATTAACCATTGAGCCATGTGGATGTACACACTTAAGTGGGTTCCTTCCTACGTGCCCAGATCTCTGCCAGCTGTGTACTTGTTCATCTTCCACAGGGGGGTGAGGGTTTTCCTCTGACGTAGGGACATTCCAGATGGACAAGAGTGTAAATGCCAGGTTACATTTTTAGGGGCTTACTAATGGAGCCGCAGCAGATTAAGAGGGCAAAGAAAAAGGAAGACTGCTTATCTTAGTAGCGAAGTGTGGACCGGACACCATTAGATTTACTGTTCATGAGATCCTCTTCTATTGACATTTTATAAACTAACAGGGTATTTCAACTTGCTCCAAGGGATAGAGAGGAGATTCTTAATGCTACCTTTTGTTGAATTAATATTTCAGATAACCTTTTAGTAAAGCCACTTATCAAATCTTGGTTTTAAAGTTAACTTTTAATCTTGTCTTAGGGCAAAACACAACAAAACAAACAATGCAAAAAAAAAAACCCACCCAAACAAAACCAACCCTGAATTTAATTTATGCACATAAATTAAAAGACTTTTTGTTTGGAGGGTGGGCTTATCCTGCAAGTGACTTTTCTCTCATCTAAGCCTTGTGTATATGTTCTAACAGTTCTAGGAGACAAAACATTTCAATGTGTTTTCGTGATTTGTGGCATATTTACATTTTATTGTGACATTTGATTCTCTCGAGTTTTCGCTAGCATAAAGAAAGTGGCATGTTTTAAATTATATTAAGAAAATGATTTTTATTTGCCTTTGCATGAACTTTGAAAATAATGAGTTGCTGTGTTGTTTTTCATTCACTTTTTAAGTACATTTGAAAATTTCTATCTGCTTTGATCATAATGAGCTCTTCTCTGCTCACATGATCTTCATTCAGACTTAGTGAAGGAAATAAATTTCCCTGCACATCAACGTTTTGTTACATTATAGGAAATGCTGCTGAGTTTTGGAATGTGACTTTGCTTCAGCTGCTGTTTGGTGGTTAATGGTTCAGGATGTTTGCCAGCTGCCATGGTTTGCTGGCGATGTCAAAACCTTTGTAACTTCAGACTCAAGAACCCAGTACTTATTTTCCCCTTTATTAAATGCAGGTACCATGTTTAGAAGTTCATTTGTTCCAGACCTCCGTAAAAGTTTGCTCTGGACAAGGTGTTTTGCTTTGTGGAAAGAACTTTTCCATTTACCAACATTGCGTTGTAAAAATACAGCAATTATTCATCTCACGTTTATGAATAAGCATTTGAATTTGGCTTTCAAAACCGCATGGATGCCTAATGAATATTACTTGCTAGTTGTGACTTTTATTTGTGCCTTGAGCGTCGTGTAATATTTTTTTCCCCCTGATGAAACAGGCAGTTTTGGATATTAGGACTTATTTTTCTCATGATCCCCCATTGGGCCTCTATGAGTCATCTTCTGGGCACAAACAGAAGCAAATATATAATTGCACAGCCTCTCTTACTCCACAATTATTGGATACAATAATTTGTAATATGCACTGAGCATTTTTGCTAAAGGAATGTACAAAAACGTCTTCAAGATAATCCCCGTGTCTATCTGAAGAGTTTCAAAAATTCCACTTCCTTGGACATTCTAGGCATCTTAGATTGGACTATGTCCTATCTGGCTAATTGTGGGGTTGTTATCATTTGCATATGGTAATTTAACTTTCCCTCCCCTGCCACCATCTCCTCTTTGCTTTACTCCTGTAAAACAAACACTGTGCTCCACAGGGAGATCTGCTCCATGCTCTGTGAGGACCTAGAGGGGAGGGATAGGGAGGGTGGGAGGGAGACACAAGAGGGAGGGGATATGGGGATAAATGTATACATATAGCTGATTCACTTTGTTATACAGCAGAAACTGACACAACATTGTAAAGCAATTATACTCCAATAAAGATGAAAAATAAATAAATAAAATATAAAACAAAAACAAAAACACTGTGCTCTTTCTGTTTCATTTCCATATTTCTGGGAGTATATAATTTGTACACATAAAATATCTTAGAAAATATGCATATCATCACAGCTCTTTGGAAGCCAAGAAAGGGATCAAAGTAATAGTCTGATTCATTGTAATTATTGCTATATTAACCAAAATTTAACCCCATAAGCTATAATTTCTGCCCAAGTCTAAATTGGGCAGACATTCAAACTTCACATTTTTCCAATATATACAACTGTATACTGAGAAAATATTTAGGCTAAAATAATACAATATTCTGTTTACTGTTTTGAAAAAAAGTATGGTGTTTTTCATTTATGATGTTTTTTATGAAAGTACTCATCATGCGTGTTTGGTCATAGTGGTAGACTAATGGTAGAATTGGTTTTTCTAGCAATATAAAATATTTTTACTTTTGTCTGTATTTCTTCAAGTGTTATTTAAAATTATTTGTGCAGTAATAAACCATTTCATTTATATGACATTCATCCAGCAATGCCATGAAGGTAAATATAAAGCACCTTTCATACATGAGCCATGAAAACTGAAGGATGGTTTTCTGAAGTCAGATCAAGTCTATGAATAATTAGGGAAGGAAGTTTGCTCTCTACGCTCTTCAATTCATTTTATCTCTCTCTATATATTTATTTTCTTTCAAAATCAAAGCAGCAAATAATACTTTCGGCATATGATATGCCAAATTATAAAGGATGGATGCATTATTGACCGCAAATCATATTAGAACTTTAGGAATAAAAAACAAATACAGTATTTGCAAAGTATATTTTTTGTGTTCAGTGAATTTTGATCAACTTTTCCATCCAAAAATAAGTTTCTTTTGTTTATGCTATATATTATTTTGTCTAATATTTTATCAGAATACTTTTTGAATAGCAGAGTTCAGGGGAAAATGCTTTTTGGGGGGAAAATTTTTAACACAGTCTTTTCCAAAGTGTGTTTCACAGGATGTTAAGAGTCGTTAGTATGAATTAAAATCTACATATTTTCTGATCAGAAGTTTAGGAAACACATGGTTAAACAAAATGTTAAGGCTCTAATGTCGAGAGGGAGATATTGTCTAAATGTCATTGGCCACAGAACCTTCTTTCTCCTGGAGCTCCTGTTCTGTAGAACACATCTTGGAACTGTGGGCTTAGTGCATGCCCAGGACTGGGTCTGCAGAAGTGGCTCCAGCCATCCTGTACTACTGCTTCTTACTCTGTATATTACAGGTCCCCCAAATGTCATATGACTTGGAGTCATTGTCATGACCCATTAATTGCAGCACTTTATAAATAATCAAATTTGTACTTCTTACACCTGCCTTTCATCATTGAAAGCAAGCACACAAGCATCTAGACCTCTCTTTGGCTACTTGGGGCTGCCTTCTCTGAAGGCTATTAAGGAGAAGGAACCATTATATCTTTTTTTTTTTGATGATAAATCTTTTATTAGAAGAATTTCATTTCAGGGCATTGCATGGTTCTGCAGGTGTTTTCACTTCCCTCCTTAGCAAACTTACACACGTAAACCAACCCTTTTAATAATGAACCTGGGCAGCAAAGATGAATAAAAAGCCTTCTCGGAACCATCATATCTTAAAGGAGACAATTCAGTGCTTCCCTATAATTCTATCTGAGTTCTCTGAATTCACATTGCTATTGTAATGCCTCGATAAGGATATAATTGATCAGTGAGTCATCTGATTTCAAAACTACCTTTCCTGTTAATATTCTAAAGGTAGAATATATTGTTTCATCATTAAACCTTTGGGTGTGAAACACTCAGTGCCACCTTTTTGGATGTCAAGACATTGACCTCTTGTAGGGTTAATGTTTACAAACAGTCCTTGGAAACTTTTGGGCAACAGTGATTCACCACAGGGATGCCAGTGGTGAATGACAGGGATATCCAGGGCTGTTTCTCCACCTTCCATGGAGCATATGTTTTGATTTCAGCGAGGTCATCGATGCTAGACTTTAACATCAGCACTTTCTCAGAAGGATGAAGCTGGTGGTTCACCTTGGCTTGCACCTCAGACACGTGGGTGTAGGATAAATGATTTCTTAATGATAGTTCAGGGCGGCCAAATCTTTTATCTCCCTGAGTTTATTGGCTCTCTTACCATTGATGTTAATTGGCTGCTTCTGATGGAAGGGGGCTTATGTTAAGTTAAAACCAGAACGTGAAGTCTCTTTCTTGATACGGACAACTGAAAGTAAATGCCATGAGGTCTGTGAATGGACGTCGTGTTGTAAAGCCGTTTTGCCCACTGCTGATGTCTTGAAGTGTAATGAACTAGAATTTTAGAGATTCGACTCCTCCTTTTTCTCTCCTGGGTACATACGTGTTGATGGGGGGGGAGATCCATGCTCTTAAGGTTCCTTTATTGATGCATTAGTGTTGTAATGCTCAAAGGCAAGAATTTAAACAATGGTTATTGGTATGGGGCAATAGTATCAACGGCGATGAGTATCAGTAGCAATGCTGACAAGTGTGTATGGGTGGCACTGAGTGATAGGGAGAAGGTGTTAGGGGAGAGGGGAAAAAAAATGTTGGGAGCAGGAGGGAGGGAAGTGTAGAGGATGAAGGGACCGAGTGCCCCCAATTACTGCATCCAGTGTCATCCAGGCCTTGCGCCATCCAAGTTCAACTTGAAAAAGCTTTTTGGGTTATTTTGGTTAGTGAAACCAGTAGTACTACCCTATACCGTACAATGGGGAACATACACTCAAGCTAAATAGCAATTTTAAAGGTCACATATATATTTTAGAGTTTTCTGTAGACAGATAATTAACACAATGATAGCTCTCCGTTTGAGCCCTTCAGATCTGTTCTCTCCAACCAGAATCATGTGCACAAACTCAGGTCTGTTTATATGTAAACTGTGTAATATCTTAAAGCTAACGTCATTGTTTGCCCCTTCTCAGAGTACAGGCTGTTTTGATCTCACAGGGAATATTTTTTAAAAGTGGATGTCTAAGAATATAAGCAATGGGGAGGGGAGATGCAGCTGTTTATGATTTACTTTTTAATCTTCTTTCTGTTCTCTCGTGGCCCCTAATGTCAAGGGACCTCTCTTTACCTATTCTAGTGTATGGCTTATGGCTCTGGAAGTATACTTTTTCTGGTTTTTATTTTGGCTTTCTAAATAAAGGATGGAAGAACTGAAGGAAAAGTTGTCAGATAAAAATAGCCCTGCGTCTACTAGATCTTGAGCTACAAGCATTGGGCCAGTAGAGCTACAGTCCTAGAGTAAAAAGCGTTTCTATTTTATGGGGACCATAAATGTCAGGCCTTGCTCTTTACCTTGGGGCCCTGTTTGTGTTGTTTATCAGAATCTATTAGTCATACCCGGTTGCTTGTGTCTACCACTGTCTAGAGTCTTCAAGGAATGAGAGATTTCATATTTAGTGTTTTTACAGGAGGGCGCGAATTAAAGGATAAAAAGGTGCTTTTATGATGGCAATCTCTTTTGCAAACTATTTTCCCGAAGTGAATGCATTTCTGATATCCAGGTGCCTATTATGTGAAATGTTGTTTTAGCTGATTTCGTTTAGATTTATCAGAATGGCATTTACTGTGTAATTTCTCATTACCCTTTGTAAACACGAAGCTTACCCCCCATTTCCTTTCATAAAAACAGCTTTGTGTATTCCAGTGGACTCTACTTAGATGAGAGGTTTGACAACACTTCCACCCATGCTTTTTATAGCATTGTCTATACGTTTGTGGTCAAGAGCGTGGCTTTGAATCCCAACTGCCCCACTTACTAGCTTTGAAATCTGGAGGAATTTGCTCGTCCTTTTTGAACCTCAATTTCTTCGTTTTTAAACAGGGGTAGTAATACAATCTCAGGATAGTCATGAGGACTAAAGGAAATAATGCATAATTAAAACCCCTAATACAGTGCCTGACATGGAACAAAGGTTGGCTATGTTGTTGATGGAGACGCTAAGTGACTGTGATGTGTTAGGGGGTTTGGTAAGTTTATATACCACACCGTCACCCCAGGAATGGTTTACTGAAATATTTAGGGAGGGAGGAGGATACAAGAGTTTGTATTGCTTGTATTGTTTGAAAACAGTTATAATCAATAGTAAAATTTCTGTATTTCCTTAGTCATACTTGTAGCATTAAAAAAATTGGTTGAGTTTTTTTGTTTGTTTTTTTTGTTTGTTTGTTTTGTTTTTAGCAAAAGGGGATAACACTTTTAAAGGGTTAACAAACCCCTGCTTTACTCACTGCCAAATGTGAGGGAAACCTCACAAAAACTTAAGAGCCCAGTTTTTCTGCGGCTGAAATTACCCTTAATTAAGTCTTACGGACCTTAGAATATGTTTGTGCGTACGTATGATTTTCCTGTAGATACTTTTTTAGACAGTACAGTTATTGAGAGCCAGTTATGTACCAAACACTGATAAATCAAGTAGAGAGTTGCAGAGAAGAAACCTCAAAGGCTATTGGGGAAAGGATATTAATGAAATGGAACTTTTCACAGTCTCAGAAAATTAAACTTCATGGCATACGTGGAGTATGGTATGATTCTACCATGCCTAGATATAGTTTTTCCTTTCAGCTAGTGAAGTATAAACATTCAGGTTATAAGAGTTCGGGGTGCTTTATACTTGCTAAGGACAATCCATTTTAATAATGGATCAACTTTTAAAATTGTAAGTTCAAAGCAAAATAGGAAGCGCCTTCATGCCTAGCGTTAAAACAGTTGTAACTCGGGCAATATTCCTTATTTGAGACCAGTGGTATCATACGATGAGTGTAATTGCTGGTGTTTCCTTGACAACATTTTTTTTTAACATCTTTATTGGAGTATAATTGCTTTACAATGGTGTGTTAGTTTCTGCTTTATAACAAAGTGAATCAGTTATACATATACATATGTCCCCATATCTCTTCCCTCTTGCGTCTCCCTCCCTCCCACCCTCCCTATCCCAGCCCTCTAGGTGGTCCTTGCCAACATTTTTTGAGGTACTCCCCTCTGCAAACGTGTCTGCGGCATGACTGAGAGCAGAGAGCTTCAGTGTCAAGTACGTTCCTTCCCCTTTCATTCCTCTTCTGTCCCCCTCCCATTATGGTTTCTGGTGGCTTCTAGCTGCTGGGTAGAATGAATGAATTGTTCTGCATTGGCTCAATTGTCAGGATCTGTGCCATGTGTTTTACTGTCACCATCTCTTTTAATCCCTGATACAGGCCAATGAGTTAGGCACTTTTAATGCCCTTTTACCAGGAACTGAAGCTCATTGAGGTTGATCAAGTGCCTGAGTCCCAGTAAGTGGCACTGGGGGAGCTAAGGTTTTACCACTGTGCGGAGCCCACGTGGGTCCAACAGCGAGTGTCCTGCAGGCAGTTTCACTTCCTGTTGTATCCCAGAGATCTTGGTGAAATGTGTTCCCACTCTGTCCCAACTGGGTAGGGTAACAAGTCATGTGAATGACACGGCGTGTGAATTGCACTGCCCAGCCAGTGATTTCGGAATTAGCTCTTGGGAGTATCTCTGGCCACCTCATCATGTTCCTGCTGTTTCCTAAAGCCATTAGAAATGTTTGCTTGTCTTGCCTGGGCTTGTGTTCCAGACCCAAAAACTTGTACCTCCTGGTCAGAGAGCACAGGGTCCTGCCCAGTGAATGAAATTACCATCTAATAATGAAGGCCTTTGTACTCCTGTGAAACTTTATTGATGGGGAAATGGAATCTTGTAAACTGACTTCCTGATAAATCAGACTGATGGGCACGCTCTGGACTTGGGGCTGTTTGCCTTCCTTTAGAGATTGGGACCAGTTTGCTACCGCCTGTTGACCTGAGTGGAAATTATTAGCACCCACAGACTATCTTTTTTGTGCTTATTTTTCAGTCTTTTCCAAATTTTGATACCTTTAAGTCATGATGGCTTTGCTGCTTCCCCTGTTACTACCCAATGTGCTGCTTCCAGGTCTTCCTCTGCGCACATTGATGGTCCTGGGGTGAGATATCTGCATGTGGAATCATCCTTGTCCTTAAGAAAGACGTTAGAGGATGAATTAATACTCCTGGGAAGCATATTTTGATATCAGTACTTTTGATATTTCAGAGTTAAAGGTGCCGTAGATTGTTATAGTCATTGAATTGTGATGTTGAGTCTGCTCATTTATTTGAGATAAAATCTGAGTAGGCAATTTGGTGGCTTTTACCACCTGCGGGTCCCCTCAAATAATAAAGATGCAATGTTGGGAATTAACCTCTGATTTATGCCTTGTGGTTTATTTGGTAAAAGACGGCAGAGGGCAGGATGCATACATTTCATTGAGTTGGGGGAATGCCCGTTTATTTTGGTTCTGTCATCTGTGAGCTAACACACATGGCCCTCCTCAGTTCCTCTTGACCAAAACTGCCAGACATCAAAGTAATCAGCATTCATTTTTGAAAGAGATAGGAATGTATTGGGTCACAGTTTCCATCCCCCTTCTCCCAATCCAACAGTCTCAGTCTCCGATGGCCTGAACACTAGACAGGGTACGAACCTATCAGTGTGGAGTCTCTTAAGGACATCTACAGTAACTCTTGTTATCTTCCCCAGTGTCCTCTCTGCAATCATCCAGATCCTATGTGTTGTTCCAGGGCCCTGGAGGCGGAGCTTTCTTATTCTTCTCCAGTTAACTCTTCTAGAACCTTTTCCACCTGGAAATTTTCCTTCGTGTTTCAATTCAAAGCTGTTTTTGCAGTTTGAGCCCATTTACCCTATGGAGATGGAGAACAGATGGCTTACAGGGTAGTCCTCCTTATAACTCCCCAGCTAAGCCCTCTTATTATTCTTTTCTATCAATTAAATGGTATGTTTTCTCTTTTAGGTTCTTCACTCCTTTGCTACTCAAAGTGTGGTCTCAGATCAGCAGCCCTGGCGTTACCTGGGAGCTGGTTAGAAATGCAGAATCTTGGGTCCCACCCCAAACCTAGAGAATCAAGATCTGCATTTTAACCAAATCTTCAGGAGACCCTAAGCACATTAAAGTGCGACAAGCACCACTTTATTTTATCTCTTCGTAATTTGGTTATTATTTTCTCTATGCTTTTCTCTAGTGCGCCTTAACAGTGGAGGCCAAAGTCAGACATGGTATCAATAATACAAGAGTGGAAATATTTTTAGCAAGTGTTTGTCTATCTCAATTCCCGTGAATATTTTGAACTGATGATGTTAAAATATTTAAATATTTTGAACTAGATGTTAAAATATTTTGAACTAAATTGATGTGTAATCTTCATTTACAAGAAATGTGTAGTCTTCAGAGACTTTGGGGGAGGTCCTTTTCTGCTGTGTCTTGACATGCATCACCTAAAGAAACCCCTCACTGTAGTTGAGTGACTTGGCTGCCAGGAATCTTGCTTTGCACTTGTACTGAATACCACCCTGTCTTCTTCTTCTATTGGGATCGTTTTGTTTTTCTAAAGAGTTGGGCTCTTGAGATTTTAATGACTCATGGTTAGAAAGAGTGCTACTTTGGGGGTGGGGAAACTCCAAGTCTCACTCCAATGCTGCCACTAACCAGTTTCATGAGCTTGGGCAACTCATTTAATTATGATTTTAACTCTTATCTAACCACACGATCAAGAAAGTCCTGATAATACTAGGCCTGGGACTGCTTTGATTGTTCTGTTCCTATTAATCCATGAACCCTTTATACAGTGACTTGGTCATGGAGTAGAAGTTGCCTATAGAAATAGGAATGGGGCATCTAAAACAAAAATTGGGATAATTGTCATCCAGATACGTATTTTGATTAGTCACTGTCCGAACCTCCTTACCACTTTGATAGAACTCTCAGGTGGGAAAAACTTGCTAAGTTGATTTTTTTTTTAATTGAAGTATAGTTGATTTACAATATTGTGTTAGTTTCTGGTGTACAGCAAGGTCATTCAAATACATACATATATATGTATATATATATATATTCTTTTCCATTATGGTTTATTACAGGACATTGAATATAGTTCCCTGTGCTATACAGTAGGACCTTGTTTATTTTATATATAGTAGTGTGTATCTGCTAATCCCAAACTCCTAATTTATCCCCCCTTTTCCCTTTGGTAACCATAAATTTGTTTTCTATGTCTGTGAGTCTGTTTCTGTTTTGTAAATAAGTTCATTTGTATCATATTTTAGATTCCACACATAAGTGATATCATATTAGTTGAATTTTTGTTGAGTTTTCCTTCCGTTTCTTGGCTCTATCCCTGGAAGAAGTGCTACTAAACCACTAAATGGTCAAAGGCAGGGGCAGAAGGCCACCATGGGGAAGGGTCCCAGCTTATTTACTCATGTCCAGTGGTTCTCAAGTCACCTTCCTATTGACTTTCTCTAGCTGTGCATTAGGATGGGAAATTAGCAAGGGTCTGGTTGCTCTCAAGGCTTGCACCTCTGTTGAAAGACTCTGGGAGAGCCTTTATTTCTACTGGAAGTTCTCTAGGGAGGCTCCAAGGAGAAATGGTGTGTGGTAAGTCAGTGGCTGTGTTTAGAGGCCCTGTTAGGAACTGTGATGGTTGGGAGTGAGGAGAGCTGAGAATGGGAAGACAGGAAGAAAGGAGCATCTCTGAAGACTCTGTCTTGGCCTGGACCTTGACCTAGTCACATTCTTCCTTAACCTGTTAAGGAAAAAAAGCATGGAGAAACCAAGCAAACAGGTAGGCCATTGTCCATTGGTGACATGGTTTTACAGAAAAAATGTAAGGCAGTTTCTGAGCAGAATTAAGCAAAGCTCATCATAGAGCTGTTAATTAAGTGTTAATTGTAGCCTGTCTCTGGTGGATAGTAATATTGAAATTGTGTGATTCGGTTTTATTTTGAAGGCATTTTGTCAGCGGCTCAGGCTACAGTCTAGAAAGAAGAGAAGCTGTTGTTTTCTTTGTGTACCTTAGGACCACAGCAGCTTCTGTGGCCTATATTGAAAGAGGATCTGTTCTTATCACCATTACCTTAGGATTCATTCAGAAAAACTTCATATCTAACTACCTGGAAATCAACTTGTTCTCTCTGTTCATTGTCTAGATTTTAGGCTTTCGAACACTGTATCCTCTCATCGATGATGGTACAAGTGCAGTGCCCTGCACCACAACCCCCCACCCCGACCCTGCTATTTTTCTTCAAGTTTAAGTTTAGGGAAAACAGACCTAAAAGTGTCTTCCTGGGAACACGTCTTATATTTAGAAATTCCAGTTGCTGTTTCTATCTCAGTCCTGTACTTTGACTATTTTTTTTGGTAATAAATCATCTTCCAAGGTGGGTATTTATTTCATCAAGTGAAAAAACAAAACAAAACAAAACATGTGGGTGACTTACGAGTAGCCTCTTAGAGAACAAAGTCAGTGGATGTATTTTAAAAAGTCAACTAACTCTGGAACCGAGGGGACCTAATCCTTAATTTTTTTGTTTGTTTGTTTTAAGTCCCAGACATTTGAAGGGCAATGAGGGGGACTAATAGTAACAAGTAACATAAGGAAGGTGTCTTCTGGTTCACAGTGTCCTTCTCTTGTTATCTCATTGAGTTTTGCAAATGATTGTGAGGACAAGGTATTTTCTTCACTTTATTACACTGTGGAGGCAAAATTAGGTCAAATGCCTGGTCCAGGACCATACAGAAGGTCCTGGCTAAGCTGGGCAGAGATACAGACCTGGGAGTGATCAGATGTATTTCCTTGTGGGGTTGATCTCTTTTCCGTGGTCAGAATAGGGGAGCAGCATCACACCCTGCTGGTCTTCCCCCAATTCTGTTGCTCTGGCCTCAGTAATCCTGGTATTCTCCCCGCTTCAGTCAGTGTTTTGCATTGCATCTGGAAGGTTCCTGTTTTCCTTTGGAGCAGGGACATATGAAAACATGGGGCAGGACTGGTTAATCAGATTAACCAGCTAGCTTCTAGTAAAAAGGTCGCGAGGGAGGGGGATGCAGTAGAGGTAACTTTCCATCAGTGGTAAATTGGGAGGCACCCACTGGGACTCTGAGGTCATGGTGTGACAGTCAGCAATAAAGCAAGCCTTGGAACAGGAACACTTCTTGCCTCCAACTCTTCCCTAGAAGAGCACTCGGGAAGTGATGGATGTGAACTCCAGAAACAGCTGACGAGTGTGTGCATGGCTTCCTCCGTTTTCTCAGCTACAGGCAATAGCTCTGGAACATGGTTTCTCAGCCTCAGCACTACTGACCTTCTGGGCCAGGTAATTCTTTGTTGTAGGCGGCCACCCTGTGCACTGTAGGACGTTTGGTAGTATCCCTGGCCTCTACCTACTGAATGCCAATAGCATCTCTCTCACCTTACCCCAACCCCAGATGTGACAACCGAAAGTGTTACCAGGCACTGATAAGTGTCCATCGAAAGGAGAAATTATTCCTACCCCCTCAAATTGAGAACTATTGCTCTAGAGACTTTGTGGAATGCTTGGAGGCCAGAGGGTCTCTTTTATGAGACGTGGGTTTAGCCCCACGAGCACACTTCAGTCCCGATGACTCCTGCCTGGCACTCCAGTGGGCCTGGGGGTCGCCTTCACAGACCCCATTTACCTCGCTTGGGACTGTGATCCCCTCAGTCACTGATCAGTATTCTTCATAAGGGTTCCTTAGTTAAGAGTTGTCACCACCTCTTCATTAGGATTTTGGCCCAGCTGTCCTCAGACTGCTTCTGGTTCATCCAGCCAGCTAGCTCAGTACTGCGCTAACACGATGCGCTTAATTCAGCATGCTGGTAGGAAACTTTTTAGCAAATGCCATTTTCCAAGTCAAAAAGGACAAGGCCGAGATGTCAGATAATGGAGAAAAGAGGGAGGAACAGGGCACAGTGGAAGCGAGACTTGAAAGGTGAAAGCAAAGGACCAGGAGCTTGGGGTCAGTGGGCGAAACGTCTGCCCCTCTTCGTCAACTGAAGAATTTGCCTTCTTATCTGAGACAAAAAAGAAGTGTTTGCAGTTAGTTAGAAATCTGCACCATTGTCTGCTTCAAAGACCTTCGAGATGCGAGCGATGTGTACATGATCAATTATTTCAGATTATCTTTCCGATTTCTTCCCCTCCTTTTCCAGCTGCCAACGATTAGATGTGTGCATCTGGTAGCAATTTCAGTTTTTCGTCAAATTACTCAGGCAGCATCGGCTGGCTGTGCCCCTCTCCTGTTCGGTTCCTTCAGATGAGAGATTGGGGAAAAGAATTCGGAAACAAAAGCCGCCCAATTCCTTCCCCGACAATTAGAAACATGCTTTGGCACCTGGAAATCGTGCATAAGAACCTCATTGAACATCCATTTAAGCCTATTCATGAGAATTCTTTGTAAATTCTTTCCTGTAGCATTATAAGTCTTTCATTAGCCGACTTTAGAAAGGGTGGGGGTACTTCAAGCTTCTAATTTCTTCCGGGAAAGCAACAGAAGAAGTGGCCTTTCCGTGACATTTCTGTGGATGGCATTCACTGAAGACCTGCTCAAAGATCTGCTAACGCTCTCCGTCCCGGTATTTAACTGGAGCTGTGCCCTTTGTAAGTAAGCAGGTCTTTGTCTAAAATCGTGTCACAGGGTCATATTTTTAGCTTTACTGCTACTACTTTTACGTTTTGTTCTGGCCTTGCCCCCGTACCCACCTCCTTTCTGAAATAACTTTGTCTCTCTTCCCAAGATACATCCTAACCTTGGCTCTGCCTTTGGTCCTTGGCTGCCGTCTGGTCTGTGGATTCTTTATTGCTTCCTCTTCCCACCAGGGCGTTTTGGGCTGGTGTGCATTCAGGTATCCGGAGAGGACATGAGATCCAAGGATTTCTAGTTGTTCATGACAGTGGTTCCAGTAAGATTTAATGACTGAGGGCTTATTATGTGTGAAACACAATGACGAGACCTTTTCATGTATTATCTCATTGAACCTCAGTGATAACCCTCTGGAATGGGCACCGTTAGCCCCATGTTACAGGTGAAAAGATTGCGATTTAGGAGGGTTGGTAACTTTCCCAAAATGACAGAGAGAAGGGTAACGAGAGTAGAGATAATGTACATTGTCAGTCTTTTTTAAAAACTTGGAAATAAGCCCTGAGTTAAAATTGATCAGTCTTTAAAAAGCATTAGCAGCTATGTAATGGCTCTATCTTCATTCTGAAAATAACCTGCCTGGACGGGGTTTCCTAAATTACATTTTAGAATTCAAAATTGCTTACAGGTTACTCACGTATCACTCAGGTAGTGGCAACCCAAGGGAAACACATTTATTCTGTTACTTTATTGTAAGCAACACGATGCTCATCTTTAAAGTAAGCCAATTATTTTAGAACCTCTGGCCTTCTGTAGTCTAAGGTGGATGGTCCAGTTTTTCATCCTCCCTCACATTGACTTTTGTTTAATTATTGCTCTCGTAGCCCAGAGATCTTTATGCCTTGCATGTCTTTAACAAGAATTCTTAAGGTAAAATGAATGAGAATTGTGGGTTGAATACATTTGAAATACGCTGACATATACTTATATATTTATGATCTGTTTCAGTTGGTTTCAGAGAGCATTCTTTCATGATTTAGACTGCTTAAGAAAAAAAAGGGGGGGAACAGCTCGCTTAACTTCAAAGAAACCCAGATGAAATTCTGCCCAACATTCCCCCTTGGTATACTCAAAGCAAGAAGACAGACAAAGGCTAAAACCTTTTTGTTTGTGATTTATGTTGATGCGTTTAAGGAGATGTTAATTAGAGGTGTGTAGTAGGGAAAGTTTCCTTCTGAGCTTGACCTTCTTATGAACAGCTGGGAATGGCCCTGTCCTGTGTTAGGCCAGTTTAATGACCAAAACACCTACAGGAAGGAGATCAGGGCCACATGGCTGAGGTACCTCTTGGTTCCTTTGAAAGATGCTTGTTCAGTTCAGTACATTTTTCTTGCATTACCAGCCTCTTCCATAAAGTCAACCACAACCTGTATTATCGGGGACTCCGACTAAAACTTGCAGTAACTAGGAAATAAATTAAACACGGGTTTTCCCTTTTCTCCAGCTGCCAAAAGTGATGTCAGTGGCGTTAATGATCCTTGCCTCTGCCCTCTGCAGATGGTAGGGCTGTCTGTGAGAACACTTGTTCTGTGCTCTGGTTCCTGGGCTGTTACAGAAAAGCTGATGATGGTAGATGAGAGTCAATTGAGCAGCCGGACAATTACTAGAAGGTAAAGTCAGGCACTTGCTTCCTTCAATTTATGAGATGACTCCGGGGAGTGGGCAAAGAATGCGACCTCTATGAAGTATTTAACAGAAAAAGTAAAGGCAAGGGGACTAGGTCTGCTTGCTTCTCCTTTTGCCTAATTGCGGAAACGGTATTGCAAACACCATGTTGTAAACGAAGCCGTGATTTTCATTTAAGTCTAGTAGTTTGATATCAGAGCCAGACAGACAAAACCTATGTCCTGTATTTCTGAACATCGCAAAAAAAAGAAAAAAACCAATGTGAAATTACAATATAAACCTCAGAGCTGGGATGGTACTTCCTGGGAGGCAGGAATAACTGCAGAATTAGCTCCCACGAAGGCAGGAGAAGGAGTGACTTTTATGACTTGTCTCCTCAGGTAGGGAAGATGGTGTCCTGTTATTTTCATGCCTTCAAGCAACAGGTTTATTTTGGTTGAGCTCTGTTAAAATGAAAGCTTCCCGTCTCCCAGCACATGTGGTCTGACGTGAAATGTTAGGGGGATTGCTTTTCTGAGTTCCTCTACCTTGACGATCATGTATGTGGGGACTTGTTAGAATTTGGGCAGAAGAGAGATCTGAGACATTTGGATTTACATTTTGGGGGGAGACCGTTATGGTATTGACCCCCACTTGCTTTATCTTTTAATTACCTTTTGCCTTATCAGCATGCTCTGTCTTTACTGAAAAGAATGGGCAATAACTGAAGTGTATATTCTTTGGCTTAAAAGATTTCTAAATGTTTATTCAGATTTCCTTAATAGATCGTTGACGGAATACTTTTCATTGTTGAGAACCATATGTTGTTGCTGTTTAAATCTATCTTCTCCATAAATCCCTAACTCTTTGGAAAAGTTTCCAGACCCTCCTCCCTCTGCCCTTTGCTGTTGGGGAAGGAGAAATCCACGGCGCTGACAGCCCGCCCCCCCGCTGGACCACATCGGGAGCCCACAGGCGTGACGGTCGCCCTCCCTTTCTTCTTTCCTTTGCGTAATATGTGTGCCTGTCTTCACTGGTGGTCTCCTGAAGTCACCAGCCCTGCCAGAAGGTCTTTCCCTGGGACAAAAGGGGAACTGGAGCGAGATGGCCTCTCACATGTTGGCAACTCTCTCCGAATAGCCTTCCTTGGCAACTCTGCGCTCTGCAAGGGCTGGCCAGCAACCTTGTTATTTTCACCAGCCCTCCCCCATGTGACTCGCACCAGGCAAAACTGCTATTTAAGCAGCTCCATTAAAAAGCTCTGGCTTGGCCGATCGGTTACCCTTTGCCATTTAAGACCATGAAACCAAGTCTTTTCCAGCTCAATTCTGGCCTAAGATGTTGGTTTCCTTCCTTTAGCTAAAAACGGCTTTCTCCTTTCAACATAAAGTAGCAAACATCTTGGGTCTTATCTCTAACTTGACTTCTTTAGTTCAATCCTAACTTGATTTTTTTCTTTTTGGTGATTATGGTCTGAAGGCTTTAAAACAGAAGCCTTTTTCACTACTTAGATCTGTCCTTTCCCAAAGTCTCAGCTTGCCCCCATACCTCCCAGCCGTACCTTGTGAAGAGCAGAGAAATGTTCCCCTTGGCCCAAATTTCAAGCTCTCTGGATTTAACTTTCTTTTCTTTGGGTGATTACCATAGCTAACAGAGCTGGGCTGGTAATGCTGCTTCCTCCCTAGATGCTGCCATCAAACCCACATGGTAGTACCCAAGCTCTAAGTCAGGAAATTCCTTTCGTAAGGGGTTTCACATTCCGTCAGATGCATCCATGCTTTCGTTTATCTATCGGAGATTGCATGGTGAATGGTAAAATAAGGAACACCTACACACTACCAGGACTATAAATGTATTTGATACTGATGATTTAAAAAAAAATACTGGGCCTGTTTTTCAGATTTCAGGTACGCTTAAAAACAGAGTACTTTCGCAGTATGTTATACGGTGTTATAGGTAAGCATTCTGGAAGACTTGATCAGCTCTAAGTTAGCGGTACCGTGAATTAACTACAGTAGCATCAATGAGGTAGCTGAGGAAATGAACTGTGTTCATGGTTAGGGGTACACAGTTGAATATAACTGTGCGAACTGAGAAATCAACAGACCTGGGAAGACAGGATATGGGAAGATGTCACAGGTGCTGTGTTCAGCATCCTGCAAGGTGCAGAGCTCCCTACCCACCTCTCTGCTCTCACATCCCTTCCACCTTTTTTCTCCCTCTGATTCCAGCCAAAGGTAACCTTTTTCTCCTCCGAGAGTAGTCTCCCCCCACCCTCCTGGCTCTTCTGAATACTTTGCCTGTGCCGCTCCCTTAAGGACTTAGGCTTTTGGAAACCAACCCCAGGAAGCCAGAGGGGTTTCTTTCTGCTTTCAAATTGTCATACTTCTCCCCATACACAGTGAATTGGGAGGATGGGAAAGGGTAGATCTATGAGAAAATCTATGTTCTCATCACAGATTTTTCAGAATGGGAAAGATCTAAATGTGATTAAAACATTATTTCCTCGCAACTTAACATATTTTTGACATTAAATATGGAATATTAAAAGTTCAAATCCTTTAAGTAAATAATGAAATCAGAACCATAGCTGAATAGTGGTGTTCCTTGGGTGACAGGAATTATAATGTTCATAATGAATTATATGTTTACTCCTTCTTTACATTTACTGTCTCATAAATTTTCTATATTACGCTCAAGATTTTTATTTTTAAGTCACAGCTGTTTATGTTAAGGGAAAGAGAAATGTGCAGTTTTGACACATTTCTTCAAGTGGAGGAATTTATTTATATGAATTTTTCTAGTTGAATCTACAATATAAGATCTCAAACAATGATCTCCATTGAAGAAAAGTCATTACTATAGTTACTTTTTTTTTTCAAGCATAGTTGGATAAGGAAGAGTTTCTTTCTGGCTACATTTTCCTACAACAGCCAACAACTTACAATATTATACTCCCATCTCCTTAGTAAAAGCAGAAACCGCTAGTAACGTTCTAACCAGGTATTTTAACTATGTTGGGCTTAGCTCAACAAATTGACAGGAAGTTTCAAGGCATTTAAATACAAGATAAAAACTTTTAGCCAATGGGTTTGGCTAAAAATGCATTGCTGAAAGGGTGTGGATCCTTCTCTTGTACTTATATCATAACCTTATGCTGTTTTCAGCAGCTTACTCAGTGGAGACGAATCAGTAGGCTGAGATAGTGTGAAGGGAAGCGGAAGCTTTGTTTTTCAGCTCTAGCCGGCATAGTTTAAGTGGGTCGAGTCCAGAAGATGTAAATTCCTGCTGGATACAATAGTGCAATAATCCATAGGTCTCAAGCAGCATTGCCCAAGTGTTGACTTATTTGATAATGCTTTAAAAATTACATTTTTCATTACTGGCAACAGGATTAGGTGGGTTTTATCCTGTGAGAAGACACACGCGGACCGTAGATGCTGATGTGGTGATGAAATTTTGTCAAAATGTAATTTCCTGCTACTAAATCTTGTGACAGGTGCATCGTATTTCTGGGTTCAGAAGTTATTCCCCAGTGATGTAACTAGAGAGAATGTATAACAGGAACATCACCATTTGATATTTGCACAGCTCTTCTCCAAGGATATGTTTTGCTTTTTCCATTTCCAGTTTATGAGAGCTACAGATGAGTTTTTGTAAAACATCGTAGCAATATTTGCCTCATATGGTTGGTTGTGAGTCGATTGGAGTTGTAGATATAACGTGCATTCAACACACATTACCCATGTCTTCTTTTTCAGCACGTGCGTTACAGCCTTTATCGTTGTATATTTTTTTAATTTGTCACTCAACAGATGTTTATTGCATTTAATGACTGTGGGAGGCTAGTATTGCTTTTTTTTTTTTTTTACATATTCCCAAGTTACAAAGATGTATGAATAGCGATTATATTGCATGCAAACAAATATACACGGTTGCCCTTCTTCAAGTAAGTTGTTTCATTCAAGCGCAGCCCTTCTTCATTTCAAGTGTGTGGAGGCGGGCATATAGACAGATGAACTGAAGTCCCAGGAGGCATCTGCTAAGGTCTGTGTGTAGTGTTAGGAGAGTTCCTTTCCGACCAAACTCATTACAGCAATGGTAAACAGCTATGGTTTTGGAACTTCAGTGTTTGGAGTTCTTTGGCTTTCGATAATACCTCGCTGCGAACCATTATCCAGCTTAATCAGCTCTTTTACTCACCGTATTTGGCTCTCAAAGCTTTTTGGCTGTCTCCAAAGATCAAATGTGCCCTCAGACGGCCAAACTGGCTGCTATAGAGACCATTCAGAAGAATATGCCCAAGGCTGAGAAGGCAGTTGCAAGAAAGAAATGGGACTTGAGGAAGGCATTCCAAAAATGCTTCGAACAATGGCTACATGATTGGAATAAGTATGCAGACACCAAGGTGGCTGCAGGAAGGAAGAGTCCTCACTGAGGATGTCTGTTAAAAATCTTTGTCGTTTACTCAGTAGCTAAACTTTATGTACAGACACACACATACACATACACACACCCTTGCACAAAGATAAACAGTTGTGAACTTCAGACTCTCTCTTTAAATTTTTCCAGGCCTCTATCGTCTGTTTGTAGCTTCTGTTCCCATTTCCTCTATGTCAGCCTTGCCTACCACTTTCCCACTTTAACTTTTTGCTAGACTCCTAAGTTGATGGTGCCGGTAGGTAGCGTTAGTGGCTGAGACATACGTTGATCAGGATTTACGATAAAGGCTTTGAAAAGTAGTATGCCGAGATTTTGGAGTGGAAGATATATGAAGGAATTGTTATATCCTTTTATTTCCTGCTCTTTGAACATACTACTTGTGGAAAATTACAAGGATGGCTTCTGAGTGGCCCAAAGCAATAGATTTCAGCATCTGGCGAAGCCATTTTTTTTTTTTCTCTCCTCGAAGGGCCCCCCATTTCTGCCTTTCTGCATCCATGCAGGTTGGCACATGTGATGACACAACTGGATATAGTTTGTTCCTGTGCTAAGCTGTTCATTCAGCTGTTCTGGATGAGAGCCAGATGTAAGATGAAAAGCACATTGTGCACCCTTAACTTTTCCCCCATTTTACATAAATTGGTGGTTGGTTTGTTTGTCTCAAGCCTTTGTAATAAACTATGGCCTTCCTACTTAATTTCAGGCCAGGATGTATGAAGCTGTGTTAAGCTGTATGTAGATATCCCGGTAGGAACATTTTGGTAGATTGCAGTATGAATTCAGGAGAAACTTGAAAGTACAGTTTTGAAAGGCCAGGTTTTCTTTCCCTTGTAGCTTTCACAGTAAATCCTGTTTCTCTGGCAATTAAAGAGATAAGCCTGGAGTGCTTTTTTTTGTTTGTTTTTTTTACCTTGGTGTCTCCATGTCAAGGCTTTATTTGTAAGTAGAAAAATAGACTTTCTCTGTCATTTAGGGGCGGAGTTAAGACTGTGAAATGAACAGAAATCTCCTGGTAAAACTGAGTCCTCATCTGGCAAATTTCAACCTCCCTGAAAGCCATTCTGTACATGGTGAATGCTGGCTGGTCCCAGCCATACTCTCCTCCAAAGAGGAGAGGCAGAGAAAAGAAAAAGTGACGTTGGTCAACATTTACCTCGTGTGGATTTTCTAGACTATCGCTGTCCTTGTGGCTGACCTGGATCGTTACTGCTTGCGTGTTGATCATATCACAAAGCATGTCCTTGTGGTCCCTTCACTTATTTAAAGACGTCTCGGGGCTTCCCTGGTGGCGCAGTGGTTGAGAGTCCGCCTGCCAATGCAGGGGACGCGGGTTCGTGCCCCGGTCCGGAAAGATCCCACATGCCGCGGAGCGGCTGCGCCTGTGAGCCATGGCCGCTGCGCGTCCGGAGCCTGTGCTCTGCGACGGGAGAGGCCACAGCGGTGAGAGGCCCGCGTACCGCAAAAAAAAAAAAAAAAAAAAAAAAAAAAAAAAAAGACGTCTCGGCCTGTCCTTCAAGGTTCCTCACCGCCCACCCCAACCTGCGTCTGTAGACGTCACTCCTCCTACCCCTCTGCAGATATCTTGTGCTCCGACAAAATCACATTCCTCCCTTGGCCTGTCCAGGGCTGGGCTCTCATCCCACGGGGCCTCGTTTTGTCCTGCGCCCCCAGTGGGAAGTTTGCCTTGTCCCTTTCATTCGTTCTGCTCATATTTAGTGAGTTCCTGCTAGGTACCAGCCCTTGTGCTGGGCTCTGGAGATGCAACACTGAAACACCATCCCTGTTTCCACATCCCCAGACTATTCCATTTCTGCCAAACCAAGCCGAGTGTGTCAACGAGGTGCTTCCATTCCTCTCCTAGCTAGAAGTGTCCTTCCCACCTCCATACCTCCAGAGCTTTTTGCTTATGTGCCTCTATCATGGTATTCACCCTGTTTCTACTTTGCATTCCGTCTGTCTGTAAGTGAAGCTTACCTTCCTTGCTAGAATTTCTAGAAAGCAGAGCCTATAGCAGAATTCACCTTTGTATCCTCCACAGTACTTAATGCAACCATTTACTCATTCAACAGGTATGTTGATTAGCTACTCTGTGCCATCTACTGCTCAGGACATTCTATGAATATTGATGTTTATAGATACCTTTTGGATGCATGAAAAATGGGGACCTCAGAAGGATTATCTAATGTTAAGACTTGAGAACAAAAGAGGCTTTTGAGGTTGAAAAGGTGTCTCCTCTCTGGAGGGGAATGGGAAGCACCCCTTGAGGTTTGACTTTTTAAATTGCATAGAAGAAATGTTGTATTTCTGCCAGAATAACTTATTTCTGTTAGACCTAAATCGGAACCCCTTTCTGTAGTTAATGGTTAACTAGGTCTCTTTTGCTTGGATCTCCTTTTGCATCTAAAATTCTCCTGTCAACCGATGTCAGGTTAAAAACCGATTTCAGATTTTGTAATGTTAAACCCTGCAACTTCAAATTCTAAAGTCTGTAGTTGACTTTTAACCAAAAGAAGATTAAGCCTGGCCTGACTGTAACCTGCTTAGCATATTTTGTAGTTGTTTTACACAAATGCTGCAGTGGGCATTTTTGTTTTGATCATAAGAACATCAAAGTGTTTCGTATTGCTAAACTTCTGAAACCTCCAAATCACATCGATTGGTTTACTGACTTAATATTGACTATTTTGAGTTTGTGATTGCTTTAGACTCTTGCATTTTGAAAGAAAGTTAAGTACAGTTTGTTGATTGTACTGAAGTCCTCAGTACTGCTTGTGCCTGGAGCTTCAGTTTATCTGAAGCTGCCCCTTTTAAAAGGTGCTGCCCCTTTTAAAAGAAGAACCCTAAAAAGCTATCAAACGTGCGTTTTGAGATGCCCATGGTGACGAATTCTTTCGTTTTCCTTTTCAGAATGAAGACCTAAATGACCTCAGCAAATCCTCCTTTAACTCATGGGTACCCAGACTCTAAATATTTCATGATTCACAACCAGGACCTCACATCTTCCTCCTCAGTAGATGGTACGATGCACCCATTTCAGTTTGTTTACTTTACACAATCCTCAGGAGTTTGTTGACTGAACTGCACGTTCTATATCGTGCCAAGAAAAAAGCACTGTGACACCAGAACAATGAGTCTGCATAAACTTCATCTTCGACCTTAAGGACTTAGCTGGCCACATGAGCTGATGTGCCCCCCACCGTGCCACAAGAGAATGGGTTTACGCTCATTGCATTTACAAGACACATTTCATCTGCTGCTGAAACCGTGTACGACAGAGCATCATTGTAAATTATTTCATACGGAACTGTTTGCTTTGGGTGGAGAGAGTATTAAATATTTAACATAGGTTTTTGATTTATAAGTGTAATTTTTTTAATTAAAATGTAACTTTTCTTACAGCACATCTTTTTTTGGGATGTGGAACTGAGGTATACAATGTTCTGTTGTAAAGAGTGGAGCAAACGCTTAAAACAAGGCTAACAAGAGTAGAATAGGGTACGATCCTTGTTTTAAGATTGTAATTCAGAAAAGTAATATAATAAGAATCATAGTGCCATAGATGGTTCTCAATTGTATAGTTCTATTTGCTGATACTATCTCTTGTAATATAGCCCTGATGTTGAGCTGAGATCCTTTCAAGAGCTGATCTTAATTTCGTATTTTTTTTTTCTGTAAGGCAATAGGCCATGTTAATTAAACTGAAGAAGGGTATATTCTACTGGGTATTTTCAAGTGTCAGCTTAAAATTGGCAATTGAATGGAAGCAAAATTACAAGAAAAGGCATTCAGTGTCTTCCATTGTATATACTGTAAAGAGGAGGCGACATGGGTGATCCCTTCGAATCAAAAGCTCTCTTTGGAATGAACAATGTGGGTGTTTGTAAATTCTGGAAATTTCTTTCTATTCATAATAAACTAGAGACTGTTGATCTTTTCTTCTCCCCTCCCCCACTTCTGTAAGCTTCCTGTTCCATTGCCACCATTTTTTTTTTCTGTTGCACACGTTAGGATCTTTCATTTCCTGCACTGTCTCTAGAAAGATGTAAGACAAGTGAATACTTTTCTTTCGTTTCTAACCAGAAATTAAAATTCCAGAACGTGTTTTTTTTATCATGACCAGGGCTACATGTCACTTTCCTTAAGACTCTTATCTCATGTTTTCTGAGAATGTCCAGTGTTACATTGTTTAACTGAATGTAATTTGGTCCATTTGCCCTGGTGGCTTCTGGCCTATGCGTGATTAGTTAATAAACCCAGGGCACAGAGAGCACATCAAAGCATAATGACCTGCTATGGAAACATCTAGCCAGCAGTGAAAATGTTAATCCTTTTCTTGTTTGGAAAGTACACACATCTTGGAATTTTTCCCTGTGAAAAAGAAATGGCAATGGACGTACTTCAAGAAATTGCCTACAGAGTTTTGAATCTTTGACCAGGAAACTTCCTAAAGGTTCGGTGAATTAAGGCTAGTATCAGACTCCCCCGGAGTCCATGTAAACTCTCCCTCAGGAGGTCCCGGCCCTGCTGTTGAGAGGAGCAACATTTTCTTTCACTGAAGGGTTGATCCCCCTGGCGGGGAGAGGGGCTGCCAGGAAGGGGCCAGGGTTGGGGGCCATTGCAGTGGCTGCTCATCAATGGGTCAGGTACCCCCTGCTCTACTCAAAAGGGAGTGGAGATCAATGGAACCCCTCACCCTGCTGAGGCCTGTGTTTACTGTTAACTCAGACGGATGGCATGTACCTCACAGACTCTTGTACAATGTTCATTGTTGCAGATTCTAATCGTTTGCATGCTCATCAATTTCTAAGATAAATAGGTCTGTAGTCATAAGAATCCATTGTTTTCAAGGAACTTACCGAATGACATCACTTCCTGTTAGGAGAGAACACTACCGATTTTAAAAATTTGATATGAAAGTTTTTTGTTGTTTTTTTTACTCTTTATAAAAAAGACTTTCTTAGTCTAACTTTCATTTTTCAAGTATTTTGACTCATACTCTTGCTTGTGTAGGAAGGAGACAAGCTGTCCACTCTCTTCCGTTGAAGACATAAGTAATTAAGGAGAAATCAATGAACAAAGTCAGTCCCACCCATTTTCCTGTAAAGGTAGTTATTATTTCTCAAGGAACCTAAACTTTGCATATGTATTACCAAGATACCTCTGCCTGTGGGGTTAACACATATTCTGGGTGAGAACAAGAAATGAACCAGACTGGAAAAAGCCATCTCTTGGTTTCTGTTTCACTGACGTTTTGTTGAGTCAAACAGTATCAAGGTAGGCGTTCTTATTTAAGCTGCTTCTAGTGGTCCCTGAGCTGGGTTTTCCGGTGGTATCAAACTTCGCCCATTTAAAAAACTGGAAGTTGCTGGTATTTGAGGCAAAAACTCTTGCTCTGTCTACATGAGGGGTTGACCTTTAGCTGCTAAGTCCTTGTGTTCAGCTCCTATTCAGGAGACTTGGCTTTTATCCATTTCAAAGTATTTGTAGGCCAGCCAAAGGCTTACATGAATGGGACTTCTAGTGGCCTCTGGTTAACCTGTAAGTTAGTGGCTTTTCTTCATGAGACCAACCTTTTACAGTGTTCTTTCTTAGAGACTTAGGCAGAGTTTTAAAATTCTCCTTTGTGGAAAGAACAAATATGTTCCATGACTTTGATGATATCTTTATTCTGAGCAAAAGAAAATAAAAGTCCTAGAACCAGCTAAAAGTGAAGAGAATCCATTAATGATCAACCACCTGAGTCAATAATGACAATTCAGTGCCGATGTTACATCTGTGGCTGTTTCTCGCTAACTTTCAAAGGTCAGGGACTCTCTTGACTAATCTACGTTGACTGCAAAAATGGATTTTCTAAAAAATCATCTAGCCAGAAGTAGAGATTTTTAACTTTTCTTGTGCTGACGCTTGCCTCCTAGCTGTCTTTTAAATCTGAGACATTTAAAGTATTAAACAGCTTTACTAAACTATAAGAAACAGTATTTGACAATACTGAGGCCCTGTTTTGTTCAATCTTGCATCCTGAATGCCATATGCCGTGTAGTTGAAAACTTTCATTTTTACTCACTGCAGATGGTTTCAAAATGGGGGAGGGGAGCTCATCATCCACTGATAACAGAACCACGAAAAATGAGATTCATGTGCAACGTTCCAACTGCTTTGTCAGGGCTCTGTAGGTCAGTCCGTCACACAAGGAGGCATGGAAACCAGAAACACTGCAGTAATTAAGACCTTGACTGGGGAGAGACAGGACCCTCTGGAAGGCATGGGAAGGAGAATGGATAGAGACCAGATAGAAACCTGCTCCTTTGCAAGGACTTGACAGGGGAGTAAGTGTTCCTAGGACCTCATGTATGTTAGTTGCAGTATGAATGCTGCATTTATATAGGCTGCTGAGAAATTGGAAAGGAAGAAGCATACACTTCTAGGGATGTGAGGAAATATGACCTTGCCAGATGTAAGACAACGACCTCCACTCTGTGAGCTTAGTCATGGAGGGCAAAGAGAGCCTTGTGGTCAGTAGACATCAAGGGGTTAAACACTTGGTGCCGTTGGTCATTTCCAAAGCCAAGTCAGAGAAGATCATGGGGGTCCTTCTATAGCTCTGTAAATCAGTCTCCTAAGGATGGATAGAGAAGGTGTGGGTCAGATGGCATACTGAATTCCTTCTCTACTTGTAACCAGAGCATTAAATTAGGTACTGGGAAGTGGTGGAATGATGTTGGAGGTGTTTAACCTACTCTTAATGAAATTTATCAGTAATCAAGAGCTTAGAATTAGCTAATACGATTAGAAAAACATAGGGCATAGCTGGAGAGTGGTCTTCCTTTCCTAGTTCATTGATGCTGGCATCTGTGATGTATACACCAAGGGATCTGGTATTATAGACTTTGGCTATTCACCTGGCGTTTAAATCTCTCCCTTTGTTGTTGTTGTTAATTTCTCCAGTGTTAACCAATATGCCACACGATAGGACAGATTCAGTACACAGGAAAACTTGTCTGTATTTGTATAGACATCTTTAGTGCTTTTTTTTTTTTTCTTTTTAGAACTTTGCTATTGACTTAAGAATGTAGTTCCCGGAACCATTTTTCTTACAAGGTTCTTTCCTTACACGTCTTGGCTACAGGGTGGGCCAAATTAAATACATATATATTTTTTCGTTTCATGTATGTGCAGTTTGGTTTATCATCTTAAGATGGTGGTGCTGCTTACGGTGCTACTTCATCTGTGTTCAGAAGGACCAATGCATGGTCTGTATCGCTACCAAAACATTTATTGTATATATGTGTATAACATATGTATTATGTATATATGTAATGGATACCAGGCCAGGTATATATTTTTATTTAGATTCACTTTTCCCAAGTTTTCTTTATAGTGTTATGCTTATTTTCAGTCCCCCCCCCCCCCGATTCTGTCTGGTACTTAGAACTGTAGTGTCTTCATCGTTAATTAAAGAAAACTGTCTAAATGAATTCACGGACGCGAACGCTAGTGATCCTTCATGTTTTTGATTATGGGACATGAAACAGAAACTGCCAATTCAAGTTTTCCGGGGCATTTGATTGGGTAAGAGCAGTGTGACACTATTTAACATACTTTAATGAATGATTTTGGAATGGATAGGTTTACCTCATCCTGTCCCTCTTCACTTGGCTTCCAATGGCCAAGAATATAAAGAAAAAGACCTCTGACAAGATTGTGAGTTGCTTTTGGTGGTGGTGGTGTGACGGGAAGAGAGAGAGGGGAGCAAACATCTATCCTCCCTGGGGTGGAAAGGTATGTGTTCTGTTGAGAGGCACTAGAAGAGCCTTGTCAACCTTCGACGAAGCTCTTGTTGTGATGCAGGTTGCCTTGGAGGGGACCTCTGGACGGGGTCTGAGATGGTTAGCATCGTCTGGGTAGCTTTTGAAAATTTTTCATCCGTGGCCAGGCCAACTCCAGAGAGGCTGATTTACTTTGTCTGGGAAGGGGGCTGGGCATCTGTTGTTGCTGCCGCTGCTTTTTATCTTCTCCAGGAGACTCCAGTACAGGTCAGGGCTGAGAACCGCTGCAGGGAAGTGTTGCCCAAACTTGTCTGATGACTAGAGCCACTTACTCGACATGCTGATTTCCTCGAGCTGTCTGGGAAAGTATGTCTAAACAGGTGACTCTTGTGGTTGGCACGTTTGGAAAATTCAGATTTCTGTGCAAGGGGAGCCTTTTGGATCGTTTCACCGCTGGAATGGATAGAACACCAATGATTTTTGAAAATAATAAACCCCGTTGCCAATAAACAAACAGGCAACTCCCCCATTCCTCCCAAATTGAGCTTTCTTGCTTAAACAGTTTAAATAGATGATTGACGTGGCCTATGTTTGTTAGGGTAGACTCAAATTACTGAACATTTTGGAAACAGATTCGAGATTAATTTTTTTAATTTATTTACTTTTAACGAGCATGGCGCTCCACGAGAGTGACAAGACGGAGTTTTCTGTCTTTCCTTATCCTTATTTGGTGCACCAGGCCCGTCTTCCTTCTACCTGGCACGCATAGTAAATGAAATTTTTATTGTTAAGAAGTAGCATGCAACATGATTGAATAAATGCTTGAAGTCATTATTTCATCTTCACTTTATATTAGCTTTCTCCATTTATTCTTTAAAAAAACAAAACTGATTTTTTCCCTGCCAGTGGTATTGCAAAGCAAACATCACTCTAACTTCTATTGAAATTACAAGTAAACATCACTAATTAGTATAAATTTGAGGGAAGTCTAGTTGGAGTGAATTAATGGTGCAATTTATAGCATAATTGTCTTATTATCTTCACACATATACAGAAACAAACTATGGCAAGTAAAATGTCAATAAAATGCCTGCAAGAACGAACAGGCAAGGAGAATTTGTAATTACCTCACTGATTCTATTATAAACAAGAGCAGCATTTATTCTGCATTTATTCTAGATGAGTCACCAGGATGTACAGCGGTTATCTCATTTTATCCTTTCAGCAACCCAGAGGTAGATACTATCATCTATCATTTCTGTATTCCCCAGACAGGCAAGCAGAAGAGAGAAGGGGCATGACTATGGTCAAGGGATACTATGGGATGCAGCAGCCTCTCACCCGTGGACTGCTTGATGGCTAAGCTTGTATTCCCATCAATGCCACTGCAAGTCTCTGGTTTCCAAATTCTTTAAAAAATTAAATTCTCTACATTAAAAACACTATCACTACAGCTTCCCTGTATTACTAACTTGCTGAGCAAATATGATCTCACATGAGCCAGAGAGGAAACCTCTCTCCAACTTATCATTTTTACCCTACCCAGTAACAGACCCTTATTACACTTATTTCCGTTCTTTATCTTTGTGTCTAGCTTAGTTCATTCCTGTCCAAAGTCTTTTTGTGATTCCCCATTTGTTCCCTCAAGAAGTTCACCCTCTTCAGCAACACAATAGAGAGAACTTTATTTTAGGAACATAGCAGGACAGTAGGTGAGATGTGAAAGCCACAAAGATATCCAAGCACCTGTATTTTTAGGCATCAGCTTCTATATATTGCCTCCTGTAAACTCATTAAATCAGAACTCCTTACCTTCCCTGGTGTGGAAACTGATGATTAGATAAATGACCAAGATGGGCAATAGGAGAAAAAGTGGGGTCATCTGAGCTAGAGAGAGTCCTGACCTGAAGTGAGAGAATGGTCAAAGCTTCCTCAATATAGGAATCCCCTCTCTCATATACCCTGCAGGGGAGGGAAAGTTTTTCCTTGACTCTCTTAAGGTCCCTGGCTGGGTCTGAACATTAAACTGACAAAGACAAATTAACAAGAGAAAAGCATATAAATTTATACATATGCGTTTTTACATGACACGGAGCCTTCCTAAGGACCTGAAGGAACAGCTAGCCGAGTATTTTTGTGCTGGGTTTGATGGAGCGCGGACCCTCGTGGAGGAATATGATAGGTTAAGGAGTGTGAGGTTAGCATACTGAACTGGGGGAAAATTAGCAAGTCCTGTCTGTTTGCATTCTTCTCGGCGTCGCTTTGTCTTTGGAGATAAGGTTGCTCCTTTCCTGAGTGTAGGGAGGGCACCTCTCACATGAGGGTTTTATGACCTGTCTCAGGGGCGGACAGCGAGAGAAGGTCAGAGTGACCTTCCTGTTGCTGCTGTCTTCTCAAACTCCTTCAGCTTAAAATATTCAGTATGCCAAAGGGCTGTATTTGGGGGTGGCATGTCCTGAACCCCGTGAACCCACAGTGCTTCTCAAACCTTGGACTGTACACTACCTCTACAGAATTTCCTGACAGGCTTATTATGACATAGAGATTTTAACAGGGGCCTCAGGAAACGATATTAGTAACAAGTTGTTTCCCCAAAACACACACGCGCCCGTGTGTGCACACACAAACACATACACACACACACACACACACACACACTCCTTCTCTGCGGGGCTGTTCTACACACTGACCTTACTGGAATGTGTTACTGGCAGTCAGTAGGCAGTATCCTTTCCACTCCCTTCTCTGTGTAAGTTGCTCCAAATCTCAAGCACCACAACCTCTAACTGTAAATGTGAGAGAAGTGATATCACTAGAGTTGCTCATGGCTCCTGAAAAACTAATCTATAAAGTAGAAATTAGTAAAATTAGTCTAAACTTACATAGGAATTAGCATAAAATGCGAGAATTAGGTAAATTTGCACTTACTGTAAATACAGCATTATCTTGATTCTACCAAACAAAATCCCAAACAAAACAAAATATCTCAAAATATTAAAAAGTGGTATGTTTGATGGATGCTTTTTTTTTAACATCCTTATTGGAGTATAACTGCTTTACAGTGGTGTGTTAGTTTCTGCTGTATAACAAAGTGAATCAGCTATACATATACATACATCCCCATATCTCCTCCCTCTTGCATCATTTTTATTTTATCTTTTCTATTTTTCTGTAAGTTTTTATAATGATCATGTCTCATTTTCATAATGAGAAAGAAAACAAAATATTGTTTTAAAAAAGGGGGGTCTGGGACTTCCCTGGCAGTCCAGTGGTTAGGAACCAGCACTCCCAATGCAGGGGGCACAGTTTCGATCCCTGGTGGGGGAACTAAGATCCCACATGCCGCACGGTGCAGCCAAAGAAAAAAAGGGTGGGGAGAGGCTGGGTGAGAATCTTAGTGAATCCCCACGTGCTGGTATTACCATACAGCTCAACACTCCGTGATCAGTCAGTCGGGGGTCAGCCAGCTATGGCCTGTGAGCCAAATCCAGTCCGGCTGCCTGTTTTTGTAAATAAAGTTTTATTGGAACATAGCTCTGCTCGTTCATTTATGTATTGCCTATGGCACTACAACAGCAGTGCTGAGTAACTGTGACAAAAACAAATGGCCCCCAAAGTACTACACTTCCTATCTGATCCTTTATAAAAATGTTTGCCCAGCCCTGTAATAGATGTTTGTTTTTTTCTGTTTTTTTTTTTTTTTTTTTTTTGTGATATGCAGGCCTCTCACCGTTGTGGCCTCTCCCGTTGCGGAGCACAGGCTCCAGATGCACAGGCTCAGCGGCCATGGCTCATGGGCCCAGCCGCCCCGTGGCATGTGGGATCTTCCCAGACCGGGGCACGAACCTGTGTCCCCTGCATCGGCAGGCGGACTCTCAACCACTGCGCCACTAGGGAAGCCCAATAGATGTTTTTTAAGAGAGAGAATTAGGATGAGGCAAAGACCCTTGGCCCTGGGCTTCTGAAATTCTCCTGCATCTGCTCAAGGGGCTTTCTGGAGTGCTCTTGCCACAATTACAGCGCTGTTGGACAGAGTTTATTACTGTCTCTGAATCCCTATGGAGCTGATCCTTGAAGTGCTAAAAGGACTTCTTTAACACTAAACTACTTTTACCGTTAGGCACGCAGAGCTGAAGCAGAGTAAATCTCGGATGATACTTTTTCCTTTTGTTGCCTCAGTTTTTCTAGATTAACAGCCAAAAAAAAAAGGAGAAATCATTAGTTAAAAGTTATTGTTTTCAAAGAAGTTGGGTTTCCCTAAGAGACTCCAAAAGAGGTTCAAAGTAGACCGTGGTCAGTCTTCAGAACAGCAGGCAGGACCTCGACCAATAGGAGAGACAGTAAACAGGCATCCTCTTCCAGTCTCTTTCTCCAACTCGTCATCAGCTGCAGTGCTAAGAACGAAAACAGTGCCAAGAGCATGAATTCAGGTCAGGAAGATAATACCTGATAACCTATGAGACGAAGATAACATATTTGAGGATCATTGGATTAAAAAAAAAAAGCATTGTTATACATTGTCATTGTATAGGAACACAATTCCTTGGTATTTTTAAATTATAAAATCCCACTACTTATTCATTCACCACACCCGTGATATCACTTGAGAACTATTATATGCTATGATGTGGCACAAGGACCCAGTTCTTGGCACTGCTGTATAGGTTCTGGAAGTGATCTCAGATCTCAGTGTGTCTGGACCCCTTGTTTTATGGGAAGAAAACTGGATTTCTGTTCCACCCGCATTTAATGTGACTTTATTTTAAAACTGTATCTATACCAGATTGATTAAAACAGATTCTAAAAGGGCTTTAATGCCCCCTCTCCTGGCGAGGTTTGAGGTGCTCTCATGGCCCAGCATGCAGTGTGAGAAGTGTGTGCGCAGATTGGGAAGTCCTGTCCTGGAGGGTTGCTGAGGTCGACCTGGAGAGTCAGCACGGTGGCGAGTAGGAGACAGGGACAGTGTTGAAATGGGACAGCTGTAAGGACCAGAAAGCTGGAATGAGGGAATCAGAGCGGCCAGGTGGAAAGGCTCCCATACCCAGCTTTCAAAGAGACCAGAAAGCATCAGAGAGTCTCAAAGGGTTACTGCTGGCCGGAATCTTTTACCTCTCAATGGTACAACTCGTTCTCACGTAAAGCCAAGAATCTTGGGTCCCCAGTCTCCTGCCCATGAATTGAGAACGCCTCCTGGATCAGGTAGAGCGAAAACCCGAGTAACACGCACGGCTCACGTTTATCAAGCATTTCGCCACACGCCTGTCGCTGGTCACGGATCAGCTCATGTGCCTTCGTCCCAAAGGTTTGTAGCTATTACATCTAACCCCATTTTAGAGAGTAAAATAATCTAAGGTCTAGAAGGGAACCTGTCTAAGTCACTCAGTGGGTAAGTGTAGTGTTGAGGTTCCAACTCAGTTCTCTCGAACTTCAAACCTTTACTTCCAGAGTTTAACGGTTCAAAGACATGGAAACTGGAAAAATAAAAAATCCATGTTCATTGAAATCCTGATATACTTTTGTGACACTGGGTTGTCAGAAATGCCACGTGGAAAATTCTCTCTTTTTTTTGTTTTGTATTTATTTTGTTTGTTTTGTTTATTTTAAATTGCTGACTTCCTTTTATTCAGCCTTCAGGTGCTAATAGATGAATGATAAATCTATTTAAAAATAAGTTTTTGGCTTCCACATATTCCCTTTGCTATTATTAGATGTTTAATTATGCAGCTACGGGGAAAGTTCTCAAGGCGCAGTTCCATTGCTGGACACAACCCGTACCCTCTCCCACTCCCACCTCCCCAGTCTAACTTTCTTCTCTACGCTTTGCTTTTGGGGGCTTCTGGTTAAGTTGGGATGCAAGTGCTGTCTCTCATTAACCTCTTGAAGCTCGACTAAATAGAGCTTCCCATTTGCTTTTCACAGAAGATGGCAGCCAAATACACACACACACACACACACACACACACACACACACCGTATCATACCACTCATATACACACACACACACCACAGCCCCCCTCCTTCCCCATCCCATCATAAAATTCAAGGAGGAAAAGTTAATGATGCATCTAAAATAGCTAACTTGTTTTTTTACATCAGCGGGATGTTTCTGGTTTAAATTCAAATTGTTCCTTTAATTTTACATCCCCCTTTCATCACTACCACACACCAACTATTCCAGTTATCAGGGTCCCATGCCCCATATGTAAAAAAAAAAAAAGTAGAGCTCTGAATCTGGTTTACTTCATCTGTTGAAAAAGAAAATAAGTTTGGCTGAGCTAAACAAACTTCTTCCTGAATAGAGTAACCTTACTATTTGTGTTTGCTGAAATGTTTGACAGATGGGAATCTGATGGGGATGTTTCTTCTAGTGACTGTGGAATAATTCAGCTCTCATCTTTGCTTTGCCACTAACTGAGTGACTTTGAGCAAAGCACTTCTCTCTGGCTCGCTCCTTCTTTGTTTATAAAATAGGAGAATTATCTGATCTTACCCTGGGGTTCAGAAATTTGTCAACACTCTAAAATTGAATGTACTGTTTTTCCCGTGTATAGCTGTGTGTATTTTTTATTCCTGGGGAGGGGGGACTCTGACTTCCAGTGAATTCTTTAAAGATTCAAAACAGAGAGATGGTTTCTTAGAATCACAGAATTTCATAATGTTTATGACGCCCTAGCAAATTTTATAGAATTAGGGACTGGCCTAGGGCAAAATAGTAGGTCAGTAAAGTTTGTCCCGACTTCTTTCTCCCCTCAGCTCTAAACGTGGGTTGAGGTTGGGTATACCCCCTTTGCCAAATGTTTTCTTGGGACCCAGGGTCTCTCTGGAGTGGAGACAACACTAATTGCTAATAGTGGGGTTTTAGGTATCCATATGGAGAGAAGTTTAGTAGGAGATGTTTAGTTTACTTAGAGCAGATTTAGTGCTTTATAGGCACTGAGTCTTGCAAAGGAAAATGGTGAACTTGTCCCTTGTCCCTTTATGTATTTAAAATAAAACTTTACTTTGACAATGACACGAAACTTGCATGTTTGCAATGAAGAAAGCTTATTTCTAGATTTTCTGAAAAATTTTAATTCTGGATACATTCATCAAAGCTAAACTTTTTCTCCTTTGTTTTTGGGAGATGGGGTTCCTGGTTGGCTGTCGCTCTCAAGACTGGCCTGGGATTAAGACCCCCGTCCTCACCTCTCTGAAGGCATCTCTTATAGGTAACCACCTACTCTACCCGTACATGAAGTTGGCTCTGACCCACCCTCTGATGAGCGTTGCTTAGTTGTTGGCAGAAAAAGAACGAAAGCAGGAAAAGAATGAAAGAATTTCCTTCGGGCTGACAAACAACTCCTACTTTTTGTTTCTAATGGGAAATCTATTTTTACTCTTCTCTGCCCCAGCAGTGGAGTTGATCTTCATGACACAAAGAAACCCTCAACCAAAAATTTAAAAAGAGTGTTTCTCTTTGGAAATTATAAACTCAAAATATCTTCTCTAGGGAACTACACTATAGTATTTCAGGTAAGAAGACTATGCCCACTGAGTGTGTTCCATTAAGATGTTGAGCCTCCAATGAAAACATAATCGATTATCAAAGATTTTCACCAAAGACGACCATGCAGTTGAAATCTGCCATTTAATTTTTTCTATGTGGTTGTGGAGTGATGAGTTTTTGTTCTAGAAAAGGGCTGTAGTGTTGGAACCAGACAGTCCTAGGCCAACCTGGAAATCCCATTGACTAACTGGGAGACCGTGGGAAAATTGTCAACTTCTAGGAGGCATAGTTTTACCACCTGTAACGTAGGGATGATGACATTTACTTTGCAGAGGTTTGGAGAGCATTCAAGGCATTCTCACCATATGCAGAGCACTTGAAATAGTGCTTCACCCATAACTGGTACCCCATACATTGTAAACCTTGTAGAATAATTTTAATTCTAAACATTTTTACAACTTTTGGACAAAATCTCTTCCTTCATGCCAGAACAGTGGGGTCTACCTTTTTATAACTGTGAAGTTTAAAAGGCCTTAGACACAAGGAGTCTTCCTTGCTTGAAGTCTGCAGCCTACCTTTCTGGTGAAAAAGTCCTGTGGTGCAAGGAGGTTTATGATGAAACCATAGATGGAATATTGCAATCATGGCGTCCCTTGTCGGAAATGAACTCACGCAGCGTTCTGAGCACAAAACTGGCACCAATGAGGAAACTGGACATTATGAATGATGAACGTATTAGCTAGCTCTGCCTTTCATTCCAACTATTACATTACTTTCTTTAAGATCTGAGCTGAGGTTAGAAGCGGTCATCCCATCCAGGTGTGCTCACCTTTAAGTTGGGTTCAAATATGGTCCCTGAGCCTCCCACTCTCACACTTCTTATTCATTCAAACACTGCTATTTTGTTCTGATCCGTAAGCCTTTTGGAGATGCTTGTCTCGTAGCAAATACCCCTGCACCACTTGGCCCCTGGGGTTGAGCTCACTTCTTTTTATATTTAAGACCAAAATTAAAGAAGAAAAATACTTAAGACTGTTGTTTCTGCTTCATTTATCGTCTAGATTCTCCTCACCACAGTGTTCTTACAGAGGAGGGTGTCCAGGGGGACCTGTCACTGAGGCTGTGAAAGGAGCACCCTCTGGAAGACGAAAGGGCCGGGCCCTGGCTCCCTCCCCCTGTCTCGTTTCTAGCCTTCACCTACTGCCTATCATCTCTCTTTCCCTTCACTGCTGGGCTGGGCCAACCTCTCATGGCATTATTTTTAGTTCTCCTACCAAAACACTGACTTGTTTCTCCCATGGTTTCTTTTTCCCTTGACCAGGGATGTGAGATGAGTTTTCTCCTTGTACGTTCAAGGGCGTCGGGAACATTGTGTGCTGACGTTTAACCCCTTGCATTTCCCCGAGGTCCTTTGTTCAGTTCCTCATGAACTTCTAATTTTTTCCTGGCTTGTGTGTTTTGTCCAGACTGCAGTTTTCTGGAGCTTGGCCGGCCACTTTGTTTCGGGGAAGCTTATTGCTTCACAGGGAGACCATCTGACAGTTGTTATCTGTCACCTGAGAGACAGAACTGCCAGCATTGGGAGCCAGAGGCAGCGATGAGCTGTGCTTCTCACCGACCTCCCACCTCCCCAGCCCCCACCATCATCTGGGACGACCCGAGGAAGGGGACCAGTGTGACACCAAATGTTCACAGGAGGATGAAGATTTCTCCACCCACCAAGGCCAGCCTCGGTCTCTCCTTGAGCCCCCGACAAAGGGGAGAACCATCAGAGTCGTCTGTATGGAAGTCTGTACTCTGATCTCCTTCCCTCCTTCCAGCTCTCTCCTCTTTCTCCCCTTCCATCAACCTTCCCTCCCTTTATCTCTGCCACAACAGTCTGCGGGATGACGGTGGGGTAACGTCTCTCCAGGAGGCAAACACACTGGCAGATATAACACTGAGTACAAGCCAGTGGTCCATGCCTTCAAGGAGGCGCCCAACCACAATGAGAATAAAATCCATGCTTTTTCCCATCAACAGCATAGGAGGGTTTCCTTTTCTCCACACCCTCTCCAGCACTTTTTTTTTTCCGGTACGCGGGCCTCTCACTCTTGCGGCCTCTCCCCTTGCGGAGCACAGGCTCCGGACTCGCAGGCTCAGCGGCCATGGCTCACGGGCCCAGCCGCTCCGCGGCATGTGGGATCTTCCCGGACCGGGGCACGAACCCGTGTCCGCTGCATCGGCAGGCAGACTCTCAACCACTGCGCCACCAGGGAAGCCCTCCAGCATTTATTGTTTGTAGATTTTTTGATGATGGCCGTTCTGATGGGTGTGAGGTGATACCTCATTGTAGTTTTGATTTGCGTTGCTCTGACAATTAGTGATGTTGAGCATCTTTTCATGTACTTTGTAATATGGGAAAAGAGGCTAAAAAAGAGTGAACAAATATAGATGTATAACAGATTCACTTTGCTGTACACCTGAAATGGGAACAACATTATAATAAATCAACTATACCCCCCCAATTTTTTTTAAAACTTCACAAAGTGTATCAATAGTGCAAAAATAAAAATGGATATAATGAAGAAAAATAAAAACTCCTTGCCCTTCATCAGAGCCAGCAATGACCCTAGGGGACCGGCCCCTGCCATCTCTTCACATGTACCCCCTACCATGTCTTCCTCGGATCACCCTGCTGTCAGCTCATTCTCACCCAGAGCCTCCACACCGATCCGTCCCCTCCTCCTGAAATGCTCTGGCTTTAGCACTTCTCATAGGTGCTTCCCTCTTATCCTGGTTTTAGCCCAAACGCTCCCTTCCCAGAGAACCCTTTGTCTCCCAAAACCTCTATCGCTCTCTTGCATATATTTTTTTAGTTTTTTCACAGAACTAATCTTCATCTGAAACTATCTCTGTGTTTATTTGTTTGTTTGTTTACTTTCTGCCTTTACCCACTCCCAAACTCTCTTCTTCTCCATGTGGCCCCCAGTGCCTGACATGCTAGTCTGTTTTCAATAAATATCTGTTGAATGAATGGATAAATAGATACTCTAGTAGGGGACATAAGAAATACAAAAGTAACATCATAAATAATGAAATAATCATTGACCTTTTTGGTGTTTTACCAAGCACTGTGTTTTATGTATACTATCTCCAATCTTCAAAACAATTATGAGAGAGAGAGTATTACTTTTATATTTTGCCAAAAAAAAAGGAGGCTCCCGAGCGTTGGTATTTTCCCAAGGCCACCCACCTTGTGAGCAAAGGACCTGGTATCCATCCTCAGACAGGTCTGACTCTCAAGCCAGCAGTGGTCCTTTCCTCTTGACCATGATGTCTCATACACGTAAACAACTATAATACAAGCCAGAAAGAGATAAGCTCCATGAGAGGTACAGATAAACTATCACGGGAATTCAGAGAAGGAAGACGTGGCCTCTGGGTGAGGGCAACAAGAAAGGATTGTAACAAGGTGGTTTTGCGTTTCGGGACCTCGGCCCCTGAAGACTCAAGAGAGGGAGGGAGGAGGATTTGGACAGTTGGAGGTGGAATGTGAAATCCTGGAGTGTGCTGAAGGAAAATACCAGAAGGCTACTGTGTGTGTGTGTGTGTGTGTGTGTGTGTCTCTGTGTGTATTACAGCAGAGAGTAAAAAGGTGAGAATGACAATATGAGCTATTCTATTCTGAGAAAGCTTGTAAGTAGCTGTAGGAGGGCATATTTCCTTCTTTTATCCAGTTCTACCTTCGATTCTTCTTTCAAGGCAAATGTACACATCTGTATCTATTAGAGTAAGAGCTTCATATAAACCTCTATGATCCCCCATTTCTGTTTAAGCAGACCTTGCTATTTATCTACCAAGCAAAATGTATTTTCCTACTGAGTGACATTTCAATGTCAGATGTGGGCTAAATGTTCCCAGGCCTATCTAGCCTCGGGGGGTTACATGTGACCACTTTACCACTTAAATCCAAATCTTCGTGATCCAGTGTCTCCGTCTATTCTAGTAGGATTTATGTCGCCTGCAAAGTCTCTGCCCAGATTTTCCTTGAGTCCTCAGGAAGGCACATCAGCTGTGTTCACACAAGTCCTCCTTGCTTGGTACCGCTTTGCCTTCTCTCTGCTGCTGGATGCTGAAGTCTCCCAGGCTCTTCGACTCTGTGTTTTGGACCAAGATTCCTGCTTAGGACTCCAAACCCAGAGTTCCTAGTTTCCCAATTGGCTGCATTCCTTTCAGTCCTCCTGGCAGTGGAGCCTCCCAGGACAGGGACAAAGGCCTCCTCTCTTCTGAGGGCTAAGACCTGTGGGGGCGGGCTGGGAATCAGAATCGAAAGCACAGTGAAAGGACCGGCATCATATTAGATTCCATTTAGATTGATACCAATATGTTGTTATGGAACTGAATGTGAAAGTTATCAACCCTGATGATGTCAAGGTGATAGTGATAGTATAATGAAATGGAGGTCATGTACATCACTGATTTCCTGATCTTTCAGGTGAAGATACAAAATTTATAATTTATAGCTGATAAAGCAAATGGTAGAAGTAATAGTATATTTAAAGTAAAAGTATAAACATAAAATTGAATAATGGGGAGGAAGCAACTATAATAATTGTGATCTACTGGTTGCCTTTATAACTACAACCGTATCACAGTTTAACATGACAAAGAGGGCAATTAGGAATAAGGATCTAACAGTTTGGAGTCTACATAAGCCTAAGAAGAGAGTATCAACATGCACAAAGAAAAACAGGCAGATATACTTTATAGGAAGAGACTTTTCTGCATTCTTTTAGTCCATGGTACATCAAGTGAATATAAAGTAATAAAGGCAGTAGAAGATATAAATAACAAAATTAACAAGAGAAAGTCAATTGATATATATTATACACTGTCCCATGAATGCAAAGCATACATTTTCCCCCAAGTGGCCATGGAATGTTCACCGAAAAATAACTATATATTAGGACACAGAGAAAGCTAAGGGAAGTCTGAAAAGTAACATCTGTACAAAAATCATGTCCTGATTGTAATGGAAAAAAAAAATTCGAAGAAAAAACCCAAACAATAAAAGGACTACTCACCTGGAAATTTTTTTTTAAAAGTTTCTTAGGTAACACTTGAGTCAAAGAGGAATACAAAACCAAAATTACAGAGTATTTTACCCTGCCTTGACCTCTCTATGTGGCCCTGTGAGGTCTGCTGTGTACTTCCTCCAGGACCTATGAGTAATAAACATCTCTATTTCAATGTCTCCTGGTCTTTTGTTGAATTGTGGTTCACCGTCCAGCACCCTGGGGCTCTAGTTCACAAACGTTAATTTAACAGTCATAACGCATGATTACAGAGGCTGGCATATCCAAACTCTGCAGGGCGAGCTGGTAAACTGGAGATCACAGAAGAGCTTCCTGTGCTGCAGTTTAAGCCTGAGGACTATTTACTGCAGAATTCCCTCTCGCTCAGCAGAGGTCCATCTTTAGTTCCACTTGAGCCTTCACCTGATTGGATGAGGCCCACCCACAAGGTGGAGGGTAGTCTGCTTTCTCAAATCCACCAATTTAAATGTTAATCTCGTGCCAAAACACCCTCACAAAATATCCAGAATAATGTCTGACCACATATCTGAGCAGCATGGTCAGCCAAATTGAAACATAAAGTTAACCCTCACCACTACACATCCAGTGAAGGTGTTTTTAGAAAAATCTTGGAGAAACATACATGTAGATCCATCCCAAGCATCTCAAATAAAGGTGAATATTAAATGGATTTCATTAGATAATTAAATTTCAAAGAAAAATTTAATAGAAAAAAAATACAGAAGAATATTTTTGTTACCTAGAACAGAGAAAGATTGTTAAAATTATATAACAAAAGTGAGAGCATAAACGAAAAATCTGAGATATTTAATTACATCAGAATTAAGGATTTCTGTTTAACAAACATCATCAGGACCAAAGTGATGATGTTTGACTAAACATGATGTTTGTCATGACTAAATCAATGACAGAATGAGAGAAGGTATTTGCGATGGCTAAGCCAAAGACTAATATCTAGATTAATCAAGAAACTTTTGAAAACCAAAAAGAAAGATACAGCAAGTCCAATTAGAAAGCGAGCAAAGGATATGAACAGGCAGGGTCCTGATAAGGACACCTCAAAAGCTAACCAGTATTTGAAGAGAAAGAAAAATCAAAGTTAAAATAACAATGGTGTATGGTATACACCTATTGGACTGACAACAGTTAGAAAACTAATCAGTGGGGCTCATGGCATAGAAATCCTTATACACGTAGAGTGTATGTTGTTCAGCCATTTTGGTTAGATTACGTAGACATTTACCCTATGATTAGGAAGTCCACCAGATGAATTCTCACATAGGTTCCTAAGGGGCTAGGTACAAGGATATTAATTGCTGAGCCTCTTGTGGCGCAGGGGTCCTGGGTGTCCATCACTGGAAGAGTAGTGATGTACGATTAAGTGGGTGCGCACCTTGGAGTTTACTGCACCAGTTAGAAGCGGTGGGTTCCATGTTTGCACAGTGACATGGATGGGTCTTAAACACAGTGCTTGAGAAAAAAGGTAACAAATGGAATGAAACAGAAGTCAGTCCTCTGTATCCATGGGTTCTGAATCCATGGATGTGCAAGGCTGACTGCACTGTGCCACTTTATGCAAAGGACTTGAGTGTCATCGGATCTTGGTATCCATGGGGGTCCTGAAACCAATACCCTGTGGATCCGGTGGGATGACTGTAGCACAATAGCTTTTATGTAAATCAAAGAATCCATGCACACAGAAAAACAATGCACAGTTTGCAAGGATATATTTTTTTATAAAGAAATACATAAGAGATTGTCATACTAAGTGAAGTAAGTCAGACAGAGAAAGACAAATATCATATGATATCGCTTATATGTGGAATCTATAAAAAAAAGAATCTATTTACAAAAGAGAAACAGACTCACAGACTTAGACAATGAACTTATGGTTGTGGGGGGGAAGGGGGGAAGGGTTAGGGGCGAGGAATAGATTGGGAGTTTGGGATTGACATGTACACACTGCTGTATTTAAAATAGATAACCAACAAGGACCTAATGTAAAAAAAAAAGTTAAATAAATAGATAAAAATAAGAGTACTAAAAAAAAAATGGTAAAAGAAAAATGTGTGTCCTAAGATAAAAGATCGACAATTCTGAGTGTATAATATAATAATATATATGAAGTGATAAAAAAGTGTAAATGTATAAAATCTAATACTTTGATAAACAGTATTATAGTAAAAAAAAAAGAAATACATAAAACATGTTAGAATGGTCTCCTATGAGGGGGAACGGAAGGGGAGGGAATGTGGGGATGAAAAGGAAGAGATACTTTGAAAGAATAAATAAGAGGGGCCTTGTGAAACCAGTGATGATAAGGTGCCATGAACTGAAGAGTCTGATAAATCTAACTTTATGTTCCTGAGGCTGAAAAAGCAAAACAAAACTGAAATATAAACTAGACACATAATGCAAACGAAATAGAGAAGTTTGTGAAAGCGAAACCTTGGAAAGCCCCGGGCCCAGATGGTTTCTCAGAGAGGTTCTACCAAATCGTTCAAGAACAGATAAGTCCAATGGCTGTTTCAGAGCAGAAAAGGGGAATGCTTCAAAATGAGTTTTATGAAGCCAGGATAGTATTGTCCTCACAACGCAACAAAAATAGCACGAAAAGAAAGCCATGAATAGTATGACACAGCTATCAAGACAAAAAGCCTGAATAAAATATTGGCAGACAGACTCCAACAGCACATTAAAAAATAACTCATCCCAATGAAGGGTTTACTTTAGGGACAAAAGGACGATTTTCAGATAGGAAGTTGAAAATAATTTAGCAAATCAGTAGCTGAAACTATGAAGGTCATTTGTCCCCATATATGTGGAAAAGGCATTTGATAACATTTAATACTCATTTTTTTTTTTGATTGAAAAAAGGTTCCTTAACAAAATAGAAAGGACTGGAAAACTGTATAGTCATCAGTGGGACTAGTTACGTAAATTATGATGCATATACACGATGAAATGTTCGGTGCCTGTCAAAGAGAGTGTTATGTATTATTGGTATGTAGAAGAGGAGAAAAAAACATATGTTTGTGTTGCCTTACATATATAAATTTATAAACAATATCCAGAAGGATAATAAGAAAGTGAAATCATTGTTACTGGTGTGTGTGCACATGCGTGTGTGTTGGAGGGGAAGGATTGGAACCAAATGGGTAAGGAAGGCTTTTTATAGTATACCTTTATGCACTTTTTGTTGTCTGAGTTAAATGAATCTATTACCTATTCAAAATATTAGATAGATAACTTGAAAAAGAAATGAAAAATTTGTGTTACTATGATTATATGTGCTCTCACTATAAGAGTGAATCCCTCCAATGATGCTTTCTGACATAGTCTTGGATTAAACTGAAAATAAATGAATGGTCACAACTATTTTGGAAGTGTAACCACTGGATTGTTTAATCTGGAGTGAACTTTAACAATCATCAGATAAAATCCAAAACCTCATTTGCCGAGTGAGAAAAGTGAAGCCCAGAGAGGTTTAGTGGTCTGTTTTACCCACTGTCAGAGTTAAGCTAGAACTAAGGCACCTTGCGTTTTCCTATTGATTCTCTGGCAACTTTAGTTATCATTTATAGGATTCATTTTAGGCTATTTTGTCTCCCCTTTTCTTACTTAGGTGGCCTTTCCTCATGTTTATTGTGTAATAACTACTTCATGTTCCTTCCAAGCTTGTTTTCACCCAGTGGGGAATTAGTTCCCTCAAATTCATGGCCAAAGACTAAAGGACAACTAAACTCACCTGTATACAGAAATGTTTTGCTTGGGGTCCTATTCTGAAGTTATGTACCATATGGCAACTCCAAGGAAAAGGAATTTAATTCTGGAAGCCAAGAATTTTCAGAAATTTGGGGAGCTGTACAAAATTTTTAAAAACAATAATAAATAATAAAACTAACATTTATTGGGTTCTCTCTATAAACAAGGAACTGAGTTAAGTGCCTTACCTGCATTCACTAATTCAATCTTCATAGCAATCCTACGAGACAGATACTGTCATGAAACCCATTTTACAGAGGAAGAAACTGAGGCTTTACAAAGGTTAACTCACTAAAGTTCACACAACTGGTCAGTAGTGGAACTGAGTTGCAGACATAGGAAGTCTAACACCAAAATTACGTCCTTTATTGTTTTTCGGGTGCCTCTGTCATAAGGTTTTTATTAAAAAAATATGTCTCTGTCTCTAGTTTCCTTCCCCATTTCTCCTCTCACATCCACTGAATTAGATATGTATTCTACTTATGTTTTCATAAATTTCTGAATGCTGTGAGTTCCAGTGGCAGTCTACCAACAGTTCTATTTGTTAACATTTCATCTTATCCAAGACTTCATTTAAGAAGAAATCAGAATGTTACAAGGTTATTTCTCTTTGTCAGGCACCTACACTTTGGCAAGAACAATTTTGAGTGATAATATTTTGTTAACGTGTGCCTAAGGTATTGATAGGTTATAGCCATAAGAGTAATATGTTAATTTGTAATGATTTTTTCCTTAAAGAAGTTAGTTATCGAGTGTTAGAATAACTCAAATGCATTAAAAGTTATGCATTATGACTTTTAAAGAAATGCTGCTTGCATTGCTTTTAAGTAAAAATAGCAAGTCAAATAAAGTCAATAATCTGTTGCCTAATAAGGATCTTAGGGGATCTCTTTTAATACATAAGGATGATTTATAATGTACACACCAATAACTACTTTAATTTTTATAACACATAAATATTTTAAAGTGCTTAAAATCCTTTTCTTTAATGGCTTAGATGTTTTTAGCCACCTCTATTTATAAAAATATAATTGATTTACTTATGTAACAGGATGCTGAGTTGGAGGTTTTAATTTAATGTCAAGATACAACAAATGCTCACACCATATAAAAAAATTAATACAAAATGGACCAAATTAATGTAACAGATAAAATAACAAAACTCTTAAGAGAAAACAAAGGTGTAAATCTTCCTTGGATTAGGCAAAGATTTCTTAGCTGTGACACCTAAAGTGCAAGTCAACAACAGAAAAAAATAGATAAATTGGACCACGTCAAAATTAAAATCCTTTATGCCTCAAAGAACACTAATAAGAAAGTGAAGGGCTTCCCTGGTGGTGCAGTCGTTGAGAGTCCGCCTGCCAATGCAGAGGACATGGGTTCGTACCCCAGTCCGGGAAGATCCCACATGCTGGCTAGGCCCGTGAGCCATGGCCGCTGAACCTGCACGTATGGAGCCTGCGCGTCTGAAGACTGTGCTCCGCAACGGGAGAGGCCACAACAGTGAGAGGCCCACATACCGCAAAAAAAAAAAAAAAAAAAAGGAAGTGAAAAGACAGCCCACCGTATGGGAGAAAATATTTGCAAATCATATATCTGATAAGAGTCTGATATTGAGAGTAAAGAACTCTTACAAGTCAACAATAAAAAGACAAATTACCCAATTAAAAAATAGGTAAAGGATTTGAATAGACATTTCACCCAAGAAGATATACAAATGGTCAATAAGCATATGAAAAGATGGTCAACATCATTAGTCATGGGAGATATGCAAATCAAAATCACAATGAGATAACCATTTCACAGCCTCTAGTGCGGCTATAATAAAACAGATGGACAACCACAAATATTGACAAGAATGAAGAGAAATCAGGCCCTCGTACATTTAGGATTGCAAAACGGTGTAGCAATTTGAAAAATAGGCTGGCAGTTTCTCAAAAGGGTAAACATGGGGTTACCATGTCACCCAGCAATTCCACTCTTAAGTATAAACCCAAGAGAACCGAAGACATGTCCACACAAAAACTTGTACATATCGGTCATAATAGCCAACAAATGAAAACAACCTAAATGTCCATCAGTTGATGAATGGATAGACAAAATGTGGTATATCTAAGCAATGCTGTTTTTTAGCCATAAGAAGCCATGAAATAGTGATGTGTGCTACAATATGGATGAAGCTTAAAAACATTATGCTAAGTGAAAGAAGCCACATATTGTTTAATTCTGTGTATATGAAATATCCAGAATAGGCAAATTTATGGAGACAGAAAGTAGATTAGTAGTTGCCAGGGCTGTGGGAAGTGGAGAATGGGGCGTAACTGCTACTGGGTATGGGGTTTCTCTTGGTGGGTGATGGTAATGTTCTGGAATTAGATAGTGGTGATGTTTGCACAACCTCATGAATATGCTAAAATCCACTGAATTATAGTCTTTAAATGAGTGAATTTTATGGTTTATGAATTAATCTTAATTTTTTAAAAAGATGCAATAAATGTCAGATACCAAATTTACCTATCATCCATCCGTATGCACGTTTCAAAAGATATCTTCTAGAACCAGTTATCTCTCTTATCCAAGTGACTCTCACCTAGATGAAGGAATATAAAAGGGTCAAGAACATGGGAATTAGGAGATGATTTGTTGGAGGCGTTTTATGGCGAGAGCTATGCTGGAATCCCTAACCCTCCAGGGGATGGGGAGTGGGGTACCTTCCCCTTTAAGCCAAATCTAACCTCACTCAGAGACCCACATCACAGCCTGACTGGGCATAGGGGTTTCCCACAAACCAGAAATGGGACTTCCCTGGTGGCACAACGGTTAATAATCCGCCTGCCAATGCAGGGGACACAGTTTCAAGCCGTGATCCAGAAAGGTCCCACATGCCCTGGAGCAACTAAGCCTATGCACCACATCTACTGATCCTGCACTCTAGAGCCTGAGAGCCACAACTACTGAAGCCCGTGTGCCTAGAGCCCATGCTCCACAACAAGAGAAGCCACTGCAATGAGAAGCACGCGAACCACAATGAAGAGTAGCTCCCGCTCGCTGCACCTAGAGAAAACCCTCGCAACGAGGAACGACAATGGCAACGAAGACCCAATGCAGCCAATAAATAAATAAATTTATTTTAAAAAAAAGAAAGAAAGAAACAGGGGACATGAAAAGGATTTATACCCAGGAGATCCCCATAGGGTCCTACTTGGTTTCAGTCCCAGCCAAGACTCATGGAGGTTGAGGACACACCACTGGTTGCTGGTAGAGCTGGGATCCTTTTTCAAAGCCCATAGCCATGCTGCTGTGCTAGGAGAGAAGATGAATATCTCTCTACAATGGTCATCGAAAATTTGATTCCTAGCAGTTAATTTAGAGCAGTCAAGGCAGGGCAGTGATGTAATACAGAAGAAAGAGCAACCGTGTGAAGGGAGCAGGCAGGAACTGCCACCTTGGGCAGACCTACAGAATCCCTTTAATCTCCACATCTTCCAGGAAATGCTCATCTGTGCGGAGGGTCTTTCTAACCTTCCAGCTCTGCCTACCAGCAAGATAAACACTTTCCTGTACAAAAGTGAAAGAAAAAGAGGAAGCCCTTGCACAGTAAATAACACAGAGCTAACAGCCTGCTGAACTGCAAATGCATTTTCTTAAGTTCGTGACTGTGGAAAATATTCACCGATAAGCACTTTCTCACCTATGGCATCTGTAGTACCGCATATGTTAATTTCTTTCACAAGTAATGATCAGCACTTTCTACCGAGTGTCTTGATGTTAGAGACTTCATAGTTTTATTTCAGAAGGCGCTTAAAGTGTATGTTGTGATAGCTTCTACAAGTTTATATCATGCATTAAAGTTCGGCAAAGCATCTAGCAATTCAGACACATGTTTATATCTAAGGTTGAATTAGGGGCTTTGAAATGTGATATTCAGTTAAATACTTGGTTAGTTAGCATAGGACTTCACTATCACAAATAAGATAGTTATAGTTCTAGCTGGCATTATTTTGATTGCTCTCTCGAAGTACTCCCTTCAAAAAATAGTCATCTCTACTGAGAATTTAAAAAGAATGCTGCTCATTCTACATAGTTTTATCTGTAAAAGGAAAAATAGTTTTTATTGCATATAGATTCTAAAAAAGACTATCTCTCTGTTACATACTGAGCAATGATATTTAAACTATTTTGACAACGCAGACCAATGAAATCAGTAGATAAGAGATTCTGGGGCTTCCCTGGTGGCGCAGTGGTTGAGAGTCTGCCTGCCGATGCAGGGACACGGGTTTGTGCCCCGGTCCGGGAAGATCCCACATGCTGCGGAGCAGCTGGGCCCGTGAGCCATGGCCGCTGAGCCTGCGAGTCCGGAGCCTGTGCTCCGCAATGGGAGAGGCCACAACACTGAGAGGCCCGCGTACCGCAAAAAATAAATAAATAAATAAATAAAATAAAAAATAAAGGGATTCTGGCGTGCAAACCCCGATCTAACCCAATCCTTGCATTTTACAAATGAGGACACTGAGGCCCAGATGCGAAGTGTCCAAGGTGAGTTTGTCTAATTCTAAGAGCAGTCTACTGTCTACCACCCAATGCTGCAGAAGACTGGAAGTGCCTGGAATGTGGCCAAAACTGTCTATCAAATGTCTTGAACAATTTCCTCAAAGCTCTTATTCAAAATGTCAACTTGGCCCAAACAATAGGAATTGAGTTACAGTGGCTAAGTCCATTTTGTCCCCTAGCTTTGTTCCTTCCTATTGAGGACAAGAGAGAAGAACTTTATACCTTGCCCTTGATCTGCAGGCACCATGATCACACTGTGATCTCAGCCTCTCTACACCTATGTGGGATGGGGTTTCAGGGAGGCAGTTGTCTGGGGCTGCGGCATCATGCTGATAGCTGGGAATTTGCAGTGTTTTACCTTGGTACTTGTTGAGAAACAGCAGATGATCTTAATGGACTTTGGGACACATAGATCCTATTGAAGCCTGCCCCGTACTTACCCTTCCTCCAAATCAGAAGAAACGAGAAGCCAGTCTGCTAGCAGTTAGCAGCGGCATTTGCTAGACCAGCTGTTGCCATTCTTTGTTCACAAAGCATCTGATGATTATGTTTGCTACTTCTTTAGTAACAAGGAAAATGGGGAGACTAGATGAATGCAAAATACACTGATTATTCACTCGTAGGCGTGAGTCTGTGTACTAGTTTCCGGTGGCTGCTTTAACAAATGACCACAAATTCGGTGGCCTAACACAACACGCATTTACTCTGTTATGGTTCTGGAGGAAAGAAGCCTGGACTGAGTTTCACTGGACCAAACTCAAGATGTCAGCAGGGCTGTGTTCCACTGGATTTTTGACTGAGCGATCTCATTCAGAGCTCACCTGGATAATTCAGGGTAATCTCCTCATTGCGAGAGCCTTAATTTAATCACGCCTGCAAAGTCTCTTTTGCCGTATAAGGTAACATCCACAGGTTCCAAGGATTACTTCCTTGGTATCTTTGGTGGGGCTGTTATTCAGCTGACCACAGACTGCAAGGTCACTGAGCTTCCTCATGGGTGTACGTGAACTCCCATTTTTTTAAGCATAATTTTAAGCATAAGTAATCCTAGAGGGCTGCTGGGTACAACCACTGTTTCAATATGCTGTGGGATCCTAGAGGCCAAAAGAAGTTTATCTACTTCCCAAAAGGCTTAATCTCTACCCAAATTGGGGTGTGGGAACCAGAGTAGATTTTTACCCGTAGCGGCTCTTGCCAAGATTTTTATTAAATCTGCACTACTCTCTGGAGGAGGCCATGTTTGCCTGAGTTTGTGCAGAGAAGAAGGATTATTCCTTTCTCCTCCTGTGCTCTTCAGCCTTCCAAAAGCAAGTCTCATCACTGCACAGGAGCACCGACTGGAAGCCCTATTGGCTGGGATCCCTCAGGACCTCAGTGGGACCTGGAAGGATCCTGTGGGCTTGACTGCTTCCCACTCCACAGTTGGGAGCCCCATCTATGACACTGGCCAGTGAATTCCCTCTCTGTCTTCTTGGCATAGCCTTTAGATTTAACTTGTGAGTGCCTGTGACGTCTGGTGCTAGGGAGGCTATCAATGGAGAAGGGGCGAATGAGTCTTATGGCCAGATCGAATGACCCATATAATGGAAGAACCTGGCTTAAGATTGAAGGGCCCAGGGACTTCCCCGGCAGTCCAGTGGTTAAGAACCTGCCTTCCAATGCAGGGGGTGTGGGTTCGATCCCTGGTTGGGGAGCTAAGATCCCACATGCCTTGTGACCAAAAAAAACAAAACATAAAACGGAAGCAATATTGTAACAAATTCAATAAACCTGTTAAAAATGGTCCACATCAAAAAAATTCTAAAAAAAAAAAAGATTGAAGGGCCCAGGATATGAAGTTAAATTGCCTAAGCCCAAATCTAGTCTGTGTGATCCTGGATGAATTGAGAAACTTTTGGGAGCCTTGGTTTCTTTGCCTGTAACATGGGGGACAATGGCAGTTCTTAGCTTCCAGGGTTCTGCAAAGATTGAATGATATAACCTTGAGTCAAACTCTTAGCAGAGTACCTGGCATCTGGAAGCCCTCAATCCATGGGTGCACTTGTGAATGATGTGTCCAGCCATTGGGACTCTTAGAACATGGGTTTGCTGGTTGACGCAGCAAGGTTAGGCTGAATATGCGTGGGGGGGGGGAATGCATGGCAACGTGAGTCCCATCTTTAGTCATATTTATGGAGACCCTTGACTGGAGTCAGTGCTGTGGGGAAGACGGGGATGTATAAAATATGGAACTCAGCGTCTGAAAGAGGAAAATAGATATAAAAGCCCTCGTAAATGCCACAGGACTAGGTGGTCATACTGTAGGAATCCAGGGCAAGATAGAGGGATCTGGGGCTGTGGGAAGGAGGGCCAGTTTCCTAGAGAATGTGGCGCTCCACTAACTTGCAAATCTCTGCATGCCAGGCTCTTAATTCTCTGAATTTTCTTCCATTTATGATGATTTGGTTTCCGTTTATAGTTAAGAGGGTGGCACGGAAATATGACTGGAAGCTGTTTCTGCACGGGCAGAGCTGGTTGACTTGCGGGCCTCACAGAAGAGGGTTCCAGTGGGGCACTAGTCAGGGCAGTGGCTTCTCCAGAGAAATCTCTTCCCGTCTCCTGCCTGTGCTGGGAACAGCTGGGTGCATAAACCTGGAAACTGAGCTCTGGAGCTGAGTGGGGGAAGGGGGGTGGGATGATGGGCAGGTTGGGATTGACGTATCTACGCTACCATATGTAAAACAGAGAGGTAGTGGGAACCTGCTGTAGAGCACAGGGAGCTCAGCTCGGTGCTCTGTGGTGACCTAGATGGGTGGGATGGGGGGGCCGGAGGGAGGTTCGAGAGGGAGGGGATATATATGTACACACATAGCTGATTCACTTCTTTGTACAGCAGAAACTAACACAACATTGTAAAGGGATTATACTCCAATTTAAAAAAAAAAAAAAAATGGAGGCTCATGGAAGTGCCCGACCTTTCAACATGCACTTTTCACTTTACCTTCCTATAGACAGGAGGTTGCATTTCTATCTCGACCCCCTGATGGCCTCTCCAAATCAGGGTGACAATATTACTTGCCTAGGAATGTTTGTCACAAAGTACCACAAACCAGGTGGCTTAAAACAACAGAAATTTACTTTCTCACAGTTCTGGAGGCCAGAAGTCCTAAATCAAGATGTTGGCAGGGTGGGGTCCTTTTGGAGGCGCTGAGGGAGAAGCCATCCACTCCTCTCTCCTCACTTCTGGTGGCTCTTGGCAGTCCTTGACGTTCCTAGGCTTGTGGCAGCATGATCTCCATTTCCTGCCTCAGTTGTCACATGACTTTCTCCCCTGTGTCTCTGTCTTCCCCTTTCTGTCTCATACAGGGCTCTCCTCATTGTATTAAAGGCCACCCTCACTCAGGATGGTCTCACTTTGAGATCCTTACCTTCACTACATCTGCAAAGATCATTCCAAATAAGGTCACATTCTGAGATGGCAAGTGGATATATTTTGGGTGACACAATTCAGTCCAATACAGTGACCACATATTTTTTGTTCAGACCGAGACACTTTGGGATTGACAATGCTAAGCTGGACAGAACCCAGTTAAGCATCTTTGCCTGGGCACTTGCTCGGACACAAGGACTGGTTCTATGTCCACCTCTAGGTAACCACCCACCTTCTTCCCTAGGAGAAGCAGCTCTCAGGCCTGGGCTTAGAAGAGGGAATGTGAAGACTGAACTTTTCTTAATACCAACTTCTGAGGGTTTCCGATATTCTCTGGCAAATATTCACTGGCTCCTTGATGACAGGGACACTGAAGTCGAAACATAAGCCACTTCCTTCTTCCAAACTTTTTGACACCCTCTTTTGCTATTCTCCCCTCTCTTCTTTTTATTAACCATTTTACTGACACTTAGGTGGGAAAAACGACAGTGAGGAAAATAGCACCGCAGGCGCTGGGAATGAGTGGAGGTAAGTGTCTCCATCTGCTTTTGTGTAAAAGAATGTGTGCAAGAGACAATTGCATTTTCGTTTTACTTTTATGTTAAAACACAAGACGTGAATAAGTACAAGGAAACCTCACCGATAATTTTAAAAATTGCAGTTGAAACTACAATATAGCACTTACATTTAAATATAAACTCAACAGATCCTCTTCACTATAATATTGTGATATTTAACGTGACTGAGGATGCAGGGGGAACGGGCACACTCATATGCTGCTGATGAAATATAGAGCAGCAGGCTTTTTCTAGAGGACAATTCGGCATCAAATACCTGAAGAAATGCATAGCCATTCACTCCATTTCACCTCAAGAAGGATATCTAGAAGAAAAACAAAAACGAGATTTGTTACAGCCCTGTGTATGATGAGGTGCATCACACGCTATGTGTGGGTCAGAATCAGTTGAAAGTGTGGTCAAGTCGGCTAAATGAGAGGGTATCCACATGACAGCATTGCATGCAGCCATTAAAAACCACGTTTTAGAAGAATATTTAATGATATTGCCAAATGATCAAGATAAAATTTAAGAGGCAGGTTACAAAGCAGTATATTCACAATGATTCCCAATTTTAAAAAAAACAGACAACTTTATATACATTGAAAACAAAATGACAGCTGGATGGATTTATGTCAGAATGTTCAAGACGAGTTTCTCTGAGGGATGAGATTACAGGTGGTATTTACTTCTATTTTTGTATTAGTCTGCCTCTATGTATTTTCCACAATAAACATATATTAATCTGTATTGCCATTATATTAAGAAATAAGCCCAATAAAACAAATAGGAAAGATGAACGTAACAGGAAAAAATAATCTGAGTCCCTGTCCCCTGTCCTTCCTCTTCTCACTGTGCTCCTTGCGTGGTACAAGGTCAAGCTATTTAGGGACCGGAATCTATATATACTCCCCAGAGACTGCTGCTTCCCCTCGTGCCACCTGTGTCCTCGGAATCAAGCCCTCGGCGGCGCTGCTTTACAGACTCTCTGACCCTTACAATGTTTCTCTAAGCCTGCCTTGTTCACATGTCATAGTTGGGAAACTCTTTGGACTTCCAGGGTGAAAGGGATTGCTTTTCTTTTAGCTACCAATTTGAAACAAAATTGGAACCGTGTTTTGTGTTACTTTCCTATCCTCCCATAGTGACCCCTTTCTGCCATCCACCTTGTTTAGAGGGCAGCGCACATTATTCCTACCCATTTAACAACAACTATCATACTTGGACCGACTGCAATAAGTCGAACCTGCCATTCTTTCATATCATCACGAGCTTTACCCTGGAAGCGGATCTTTTGGTTATACAGATAATCTTGAACTTATTCTGCTTGGGGCATTAACCAAGTATCTGAGGCTTTTTTTTTTCTTTCAAAGGTGTTAAATGACCAGTTCCATATACTTCAGAAAGATCCAACACCCACTCTCCCTGTGTCCCGTACCTACTTCCTTACCCACTCACCAGGGCTGAGATGCTACAATTTCTGATCCTGTATATTGTTGTCCCTATTACTCACTTTCACCTAACTTCTTTTTTTTTTTTTTTTTTGTGGTACGCGGGCCTCTCACTGTTGTGGCCTCTCCTGTTGCAGAGCACAGGCTCCGGACCCGCAGGCTCAGCGGCCATGGCTCACGGGCCCAGCCGCTCCGCGGCATGGGGGATCCTCCCGGACCGGGGCACGAACCCGCGTCCCCTGCATTGGCAGGCGGACTCCCAACCACTGCGCCACCAGGGAAGCCCCTCACCTAACTTCTTATGCCTTCAAGTCACCTTTCTCCTGCTTAACTTAGTTTCTCAACTTCATTTGTGTGTGTGTGTGTGTGTGTGTGTGTGTGTGTGTGTTTAAGCTGAGCAGATATACAGGAAAATGACAGTAGAGCAATTGGTTGTGTGTGCACACATTTGACAATCTATTTGGGATGATAAATGTAAGACTCCTAATTTATGTTACTCCATGAAAATTTATATGTTGCTCCTTTGTTTAGGTAACCTTAGATTCTAAAACAAAAATTACAACACGTGGTTTGATAAAGTATTTTTTATTTATTTATTTTTGCTGTGTTGGGTCTTCATTTCTTTGCATAGGACTTTCTCCAGTTGCGGTGAGTGGGGGGCCACTCTTCATCGCGGTGCGCGGGCCTCTCACTATCGCGGCCTCTCCCGTTCCAGAGCACAGGCTGCAGATGCGCAAGCTCAGTAGTTGTGGCTCACGGGCTTAGTTGCTCCGCGGCATGTGGGATCTTCCCAGACCAGGGCTCGAACCCGTGTTGCCTGCATTGACAGGCAGATTCCTAACCACTGCGCCACCAGGGAAGCCCAACTATTTTTTTTTCCTAGTGTTTAAACATCTATTTGGTCAAAGTCTCACAAAAGGGTGAAAATGAAACAATGTTTAGTTTAAATGTTAACTGTATCGATAATAAGAACATTCAATGACATTAGGAGTGTTTTAGAAAATCTTCAGCACCTGTCTATCATAGTTTTGTAACCCTTTAGGGTGTGTGTGTGTGTGTGTGTGTGTGTGTGTATCATGCTCACAGATGCTCGATCTACTTTGTATACAAGTAGCATTATATAAATAATTCCATGGGTATTAGAATATGTAATATCTCAAAATGCAGCTTACATTGACCCATCAACTAGTTAACTTATCAGCCCCAAACACATTTAACACTGAACATGGCTGGTTATTGCTTGCTCTTCTCAGCTGCCAGATAAAGGAATGATGAAAAGGGCTTTGTAGACTGGGAAACTTATACTTTAAAAAAGTGATATTACTTATAAGGAACACAGAGTAGGAGTTTTTAGAACAAGAGTTCCAGATTCCTGCGGCTCAGATGGCTGTGTTACTCACTGTTCTAGCTGATCCATTGTTTATCTGACTATAAAAGCAGCTTATTGAAAATAATTTTTAAAATATCAAAATATAGAAAAGCATAAAGAAAAATAATAGTAACTTACAATTTCAACACTCAGAGACAACTTCTACTAAGATTTTGACTTTTAAAATAGTTACCTGTGGATATAGGGAATATATAAAGATCTCGTTGAATATATAATTTTGTATCTTATTTTTTTTACTTAGTATCATGTTAAGCATGTCTCTATGCAATTAAAAGCTCTTAAGAACATAATTTTTTAATGATTCAAACTCCATTATGGCAGAGATCTTTGTCTGTTTTGCTAATCAATGTCAATCAGGCATCAAGGATAGTGCCTGGACATGGTAGGCACTTAATAGATAGTCATGGAATGGTTCTATTTATTATGAATGTACTCTAATTTACTTCACTATTTAGTCAGGGACAACTTTTTTCTTTTATAAATTATACTGCTTTGAACACTTTGGGGTACATTTATACATCACTTACCTTGGGAGTTATTTCCTAAAATTTGATTTCTTAAAGTATAACTATCAAGTCTAACAGCACAATTTTACAGCCCTTGATGTAAATTGTTTTTCGGTTATGGTGCCCAACTTCAAGAAGACTAGTAGAGATTATAGGTGATAATAATCTCTATGGAAAGAACATAGATAATCAGCTAATAGGATAACCAAACCATGACCTTCTTGAAATAATTTAACCCAGGTAGCTTACTAATTAGAGGTGACAGGGCACAGTTAAGTCAATATGTCTAAGTGTTGACCACCTTACAGGTAACGCTAGGAGGATGTGTTATCTATTCAATAACTGCATATTGAGTGCTAATAATGAATCATGTTCTAAATCCTAGGAAAACCATTACTTATCAGGACCATCTCTGCCTCTATGGGGCTTACAGTTGATTGGGGGAGACCGAGGCCAATGTGCGTACAGCACCATCTGGGAATGTTGAGGCAGAGGGAGACCTCAGAGTTCATTTCTTTGAGTAAATTGGGGAAAACTATATGTAATGTACTTATTTCTTAACTCACGGTGTTTCTTCTCTTATGGAAGGGATATTCAACATCATTAGGTAGAGTTTAGAGAGAGATGAGACTTAAACCATGTAGAAGCTCAAAGCATTAGGGACAGAGTTCTGAACAGACTCAGTGAAAAGCTCCAGCAGAGGGTATTAGGTTCACTATTTAACTTCCCAAGGCCTTGGTTTTTCACCTGTAAGATAAAGAACGATAATTTCAACCCAGTTCCAGCCTTCTTTGAAATCTAAGCTTCAGGGATCTCTTCTTACTAGTTTAGAGGGGACCTCTAGGCTACTCCATAATACTCACTGCGCCCTAAAGGCAGATCTTTTTTGTTCACAGACACACAGAAGACTTAGGAAGCTTCCTGAGGTAGTTCATGATTAGCTTTTTCAAAAAAAAAAAAAAAAAAATCTGGGCTTCCCAGGTGGCGCAGTGATTGAGAGTCTGCCTGCCGATGCAGGGGACACGGGTTCGTGCCCCGGTCCAGGAAGATCCCACATGCTTGCGTACCGCAAAAAAAAAAACCCAAAAAACTTTATAATAAAAATTGGCAAAATCAAGTCTCCATTCACCTTTTGCCCACTCATCTAGACACCACATCTTTTTCTTGCTGATGTGCAGAGCCCAGAGCATCTAGGAGCACCATGTTGATTCCCTTTACACTATTTCTAGGGTAAAAGTGTGCCTTAAGATCATAGACTGTCAGATTTATGTTGTTTCACAGGTATTGAATACATTCCTTTTATTGCATTTGTTTTATATTAACTTTTCGATGTGTGGTCATGTATGATAGCCCATCCACATCCTCTCCTAGGTGAGCAGTAGCTTGGGATAATTGTGGTGTGGTACTGAAAAGGGTTAGCAATGGCCTTGGAGGCTAATGCTCAGTCACTGAAAGAACAGCCCCAGAGGCAGCAACTGGGGCAGAAACTAAAAAAAAAAAAAAAAAAAAAAAAAATCAGATAAAACCATCCAGGTAGTATGTCAATCTGAAGGATGCATGCAGAGAAAGAGAGTCTGATTAATGAGAGAGAAATCAGATGAGTCAAGAGGGTTAGAAGTGGAAGGGAGACAGAGCCTGAGCTCTGAGAGTGGCTATAGCAGCTTTTTATAGGCACACTGTTACCTCTGGGGATGGCAGAGAGTTACCATTAAGAGCAACAGCTGGAGCTGGCCAAAAATTCAGACTAGAACAGTAGCAGTAAATAGGCTCTTGGCTGGCCAGAAGCCAGCAGCAGATTTCAATGCAACTGCCACACCAGCTCAGGGCCAAGGAGCATATGGCAGGACCCCTGAGTCATCTGTGTTCTCTCTAAGTGCTTTGAGAGATGCAGTGGAATGCTCACATTTGTGTATTGAGTGATACCAAATGACTTTATTTGGCCTGTTGTATCAACTAGAATTATAATAGATTTTATTTGATTGGAGTAAACTTCCTCATGATGCTTTGTTGCTAGGGAGCTCATCCACAGGAGAGTGATATCAGCCTTCAGGGCTACTCAATAGACAGCCTTTCTCAGGTAAAGAGCCCTTTCCGACAGATGGCTAGATGACAGAGTGCTGGATTTCTCTGCCTTGAGGGCTCTAACACTCAATAAGAGGGGGAACAGAAAATGAGTTAAAAGGGAAAGAAAACTCTTCCATGAGGTGTAGATCATGGTGAAGAAGAAACTGGCATTCCTCATGTTCCCTCCCCCAACTTAAAAGCAGGCAAGAATGTTACATCTCTATACAACCATGATGACGCCAAGGAAACTGTATAGTCATCTCATTTACCCTTGAGTGTTTGGAAGACTTGAACTTTACTCTTTCCTCATGTTAATAACTCTAGGGCCAAATTAGTACTGTGTGTGCTAGTTTAAAATTTTACTTTGGGAACCTGCACCGTCTCTTCTTGTACTGGCTGTTCCTCCTTTATTGAACAGTAGCAAATGTGCTAACCTCTTTTAAATCCATATTTGGCAAGTTCTCCACAGTCCAGACAGAAGTGCCAAAAGAGGTGATGGGGTCAGCTTTATTTGACTTTTTGTAAGAGACTTAATTCTTCATTTCAAAAGAAGTTTGTCAAGTGTTTACAGTAAAAACAAATATATCCACAAAAACACCATTTAACTCAAATTAGGATAGGCTATGCTTTGCATTTAGATGAGATGAATTGCTTAGCTGAATGAAGATTTATTCAGTATTCAACAAACATTTATTGATTTCTCACAGTTGGCGAGGAATTGTGTTAAATGCTATGAGGTTTGTATTGATAAATGAGATAATCCTTGTCTTCAAATCACTCATAGTCTCTTGAGGGAGACATTTAGTGAAAGATTAATGGCACATTGCGATTAATATTTAGGTGTAAGTAAGCACAGAAGGCTATGAAATTATCTGGGGGCTCCAGACAGGGAATATCAGGCTCAGATCATCCACTGAAATGCCAAGACTTCTACAGCTACCTATATGGATCCTTGTTTCTTTGAATATCCCAAGTGCTCTCTGCATGTTACAAAGTTTGGTATCCCATATTCTTCGGGTCTTTCCTCAAATATCACCTTCCTGCTGAAGTCCTCCCTGATCATCATATTTTATTTTATTTTATTTATTTATTTATTTATTTTTTGCGGTACACAGGCCTCTCACTGTTGTGGCCTCTCCCGTTGCGGAGCACAGGCTCCGGACACGCAGGCTCAGTGGCCATGGCTCACGGGCCCAGCCGCTCCGCGGCATGTGGGATCTTCCCGGACCGCGGCACGAAACCCGTGTCCCCTGCATCGGCAGGCGGACTCTCATCCACTGCGCCACCAGGGAAGCCCTGATCATCGTATTTTAGATCGTACCTTCTGCCGGCATACCCCCAGTATTCCCTACTCTTTTTCCATGCTTTATTTCTTTTTCTCCAGCAACTGTCGCCATCTGATATAATATATATTAGCTTTTATTTGTTACTATTATTATTAATCAACTATCTCCCTCTTCCCTCACTGGAAATGTGAGCTCTATTCTTACAGTTGTAGTCTCAACACTTAGGATTGTGGCTTTCATATAGGAGGTGCTTAGTACCTACGTGCTGATGAAAAGCAAGGGTGAGGAGTTTTATCATTTGCACAAAGTTAAGGATATATCTAATGGCCTATGCATTTTACTTTTATGCTTTACATAGTCAAAAAAATTTAAGGATAAAATATTAGATAGAGGTGGGATGGAAAAAGAGTCATCTTGCAATTACCTAATTAATATTTATTGAGTGCCTATGACATACTAGGCATAGTATTGGGGGATATGGCAAATACAGTGACGCTCAGGAGAGATCTTTGCCTTCACATAGCTTATAATTTAATTGGTGAGGTAGATACGAAACCATGTACGAAAAGATAACGACACATAGGAAAATGAGGTATCTCAAGCAGAAAAAGAGAAAAATAACTAAAGGGATGTCTAAGCAATCTTGGCTGAGCTGACTGAGGGTAAGCTGGTTGGTCAGGAAAAGTTTCCTGGAAAACATAGGACTTGACCTTGGGTATGGGTTTTAAGAAGAAAGAAATGAAACTTATGGGGCAGGGGTGATGGTGGTAGAGAAATGTATTCTGCAGGGCACATCACTTGTGGGGAAGACTCTTCAAAGCCATGATGCTGGGAGGTAACTATAACATGAAACAGCCTTTAGATGTTTACACGATAACTTATAAGTTATCTTGGGAAACAGTAAACTTATTCCAATAACAATACTTTTCCTCCAACCATTGTGGAAATGAGCTTCAGAGACTGTGACTTGTGCTTTTGAACTTTCTCACCGGGGGCATCCTTTCCATTATTGGAAAACATATATAATATTTCGAGATAAGCCAACAGTAGTTCATGGTCAAGCTGGGTGCTATAGACTGAATGTTTGTCCTCTCCCTCCCCCTGCATTTATATGTGAACTCCTAATGCCCAAGGTGACAGTATTAGGAGGTGGGGCCTTCGGGAGGTGATTAGGTCATGAGGGCTTTCATGGGTTTAATAATGGGATTAGTGTCCTTATAAAAGAGACTTCAGAGCTCCGTCACTCCTTCCACCACGTGAAGGCCGTGAGAACATGGCGGACTAAGAATTAGGAAGTAGATTCCTGCTACATACGCAGTCTGCTGGTGCCTTGGACTTCCCTGCCTCCAGAACTGTAAGAAATAAATGTTTGTTGTTTATAAACCACCCAGTGTCTGGTATTTTGTTATAATAAACAGCCTGAATGAATTGAGACACTGGGTTCACAAAGTGAATGATCAAATCAGGTAATATCATTTGAGCTTCAACTGAAGTGTGATTTTAAAGTAATGGGCTGGATTTTCAGAGGTGACTCATACATTGGAGCTGAAGGTAGCTCCAAAGTCAGGGTTCAGAAGTATGTAGAAGAGAATCGTGTCTTTGGCGTAAATCACCTTCTAAGCTGATCGTTTCGAAAGCCATTGTCCATTTGGACAAACAACTTCCTGAAAAAGCAGTGATACACCTTAATAAGTCACTCTTCACAGTTGTGAATATGGATTTCTTTCTAATTTCTGAATTCTTTCCTCTGGCCCTTTGCATATGGAAACTTTGTTCTCTGCTTCTATATTTTTTGGAATTGAACCAATTAGCTGTGATGGTGACAGTTTGACTCAAGAACAACACAGGGAAAAGAGCAAAAAGTTAGCTCGTATTTTATTGTTAGATGAACATTATTGTTGTGGTCAAAGAGGTAATTAACTTTGACATTGTGTTTAATAAAGGAGAGAAGTCAGGCAGTAGCTACATCACATGCACAAGAGATCTGGGGACGCAAAGTAACCCATTCTACTTCTATTCCTTTATGCTCGGCCATACCCAGCTATCCTTCTCAGTCTTTGGCCTCAGGCCTGAGTTCTGAAATACTCAGACGACGGGCTAGCTATAGTCATGATATTCTCGGCTTCTCTGGGTAGATGTCATTGCCATGTTCTGCAAGGTTGGATTTTTTCTGGTGGGAGTAGTAATCCCCAAACCATTTCTATTTTACATATAAATGGGAAGACCAATAATCAGATTTCTTGTCTGGAATCCATATAATTGATTCATTTATAAGAGCTTACAGAAGACTGTGACAGGACCAAGTGCTAATAGATAACATTAAAAAGGCAGATTTGGTTACCATGGCTTTGAAAGTCATTCACCTCCATTCATCTACCCCAGTGGGGACCATCAGAGAGGAGAGAGGTGAGTGTATATATCAGCTGGCTAGAGTTTCACTAGCTGCTGACAAACAGATCCTAAGTGTGAGGGATCACTTGGTAAGAACCAGCCTTGTTAAAAGTGACAAGGTCAAGTTTCAGGAATGGCAGTTCAATTGTCACCTCAGGTCTTAACATCCACAAGACTTACAGCCTGTAAGGCATAATGGAGCATTCTGGTTACACTGGCCTAGAATTCCCATGCCATTAAAGTAGAAAGGGACCAGAAAAGATAATTTATTTTCTCAAATTCACATTTAATTAACGTGTACAGTAATTTGTCATTGTTGCTTAATAGGGGTTAGACTTACCTCCAAGACTCGATTGTGTATTCTTTGGATACAGTACAGAATATTTGCACTTACACTGTTCCATTTTGATTACCAAGCATTGGACTAATTGGAAACACACAGCTAAGTATCTGTTGAGTTACTGTAGGGACTACTTGTTTGTAATTATTATTGGGTCTCACAATATCTGTAGAAATACACAGAGCTCAAAAATGAAGGGAGTGGGGGAGAATAAAGTGCCCACAGCTGCAAAGTGACTAGAGGCAAATTATTTTACAGCAGAATTTTTCTACCCCTCTGTAGCTCTCATAGCTGTGTAAGTCATTTAGCTATGTGGTTTTAGAACTTTGTTTGTCACTGCTGTCGGATGTGTAATTTTAAAGGAAATGTACTAACTGGTGTTTAAGCAGGAAGAGAGAGACTGTGGTATTTGCAATGAGATGCAGAGAGAAGGAAAACGTGAGCAAGTTGGCACTTTGTAGATCATTATTGCCCTTGCTTAATAAAGTAACAGATGCTCCACCATTGCTTTGAAGTGGTTGCCAACTTCCTCACCGCGCTGTGAAACCTGATACTTCTGCCTTTAAACTGTGTGTGAAAGTGCAAACAGTAGTACTTGTGAATTCATTCAGCCACTTCCAAACTGTAGTCTAAGCAGGGGAACGGGAATCCAAGACTGAGAGAGGAGGCGGAGAGATGGCCTCTGCAGGTTTCAATATCTGGATGTCAGATTTGGCTTACTTTTGGTTATGCAGACTTGAACTTTACAGAGATAAACATTGGTTTCCTCAAAGGATAGAAAGGAATTAAAAGAAGGCACTTTGATCTTCTTAGCAGGTTGTTTTCATTAAATAAGCTCATGGCAGTTAAGTCAAAGCCAACTCAACTCACATTATTAAAACGCTTGGGCTACCAAATTTAATAGGTGCATTTTAGAAGGTGGAAATTAGTGTCCAAGTAATAAAGGGGTCGGGGCAGGGGGTCGCGTAGGTCAGGAGAATATTTTCCGTGCCTGAACTGAGATGCAGAAGGCTTGCTCCATCCTAAGGCTGAAATAGTTTTCGGTTATCTGCCTTCCCTTCCTGATCAGGTGGTGCATGGGATGGGGTTCTTGAAAATGTCAAGAGTCATTTTTATATGTGTAGTCAGTGCCACCCAGGAAACTAAGGAAGCTTTATTTCCAGAACTGTATCATGACCTTGGCTATGTACTCACAATCTCTGTTGCATTTGGGGAGAACATGATAACTAGGTTGTTGTCCTTGCTCAGTTTGCTTGCTAACAAAGTGGTTTAGAACAAAGGTTGACTCCTTGGCAGCCCATGGCCTGCTGACTTGTGTAAGAGGATCAGAGGTCTGAATCTGCAACGTTAGCTATTTCTGAGGCAACAGGCCACTACGTCAGAACAGCAGAGTGGTGACTCTCTCGTGCTGCCCACTGGGAAGCAGCAAATGGTCGTGTGGTAAAACAGAGAAGTCTTTATTTGGACACTGGTCCAGAGAAGCAAAAGTCCTCTCCAAAAGTTCATCATCTGGGTGTAGTGTAGATCTCCATGTTCTTCCATGAAAAATCTGTATTCTGCTGCAGCACTGTGCAAAAAAACTTTCTCCAGTGAAGGAAATGCTCTATATCTGCACTGTCCAATATGGCAGCCACAAACCACATGTGATTACCAAGACCAAGGAACTGAAGTTTCATTTTACTTATTGTCAATTCACTTTACTTTAAGCAGTCACATGTCTAACGGATTTTATATTGCACAGCACAGTTCTAGAGGGACCAGAGTAGGGATGTGTGTGAGCCCCTGCTTCATGTGCTATCTAAAACTGATGGGGACAGTGTCTGCTGTGTGTGTTTAACGTTTGGGAGATTCCATTTAGTTTTCCCATGAAGCCGTGATGCTGATCATAAAAACAAAACACATTCCTGCCATATGATAAGTCCCTCATTAAAAACCAGAATGAGAAGAAATGTAAAGGAAAAAAAATAAACCTGAGGTTACAGGTGTTCCTAGAAGAGGACTGATGATTATTTCTTGGTCAAACATTTGCTGAAATGAAACGTGGTAATGTCTCAGCAGGTAGACCTCTCTCCTGCTGTCATTCATTTTCGGATGCTGGGTTCCTGCACTTTTATCTGTGTTGGAGAGCTGTCTGACTCCTTTCCAAGCCACATCTTAGAAAAACAAAACAAAACAAAACAAAACAAAGCAATAAAACAGAGAAAGGATGATGTGCTAGGTGTGGGAAAATGCTTAACGACACAGGTTTCAACTTGCTACCAAGTCATTCCATACGTAGCTGTAACTCACTTATTTGGAATTTGGAACACGTTGTCTATGGAAGCACTTTTATAATTTACTTGTTTCCAAGACTAAACTCTAGTAGTCTATTTTACCCATCATGGAACTGATGATGGTATATTTGCAGTAAAAAATACTAGAAAATACTTCCGTGGAATATTTGTTGTTGATGGAAGCCTGGATCAAAACTCAGCAATGTTAATTATTTGACACTACTCTCCAAAAATATGTTTGAAGTTTGAAAAATCAAATAAGAACCAATTTTTTGTTTTGTTTTGTTCTGAACTGTTGACTGCTCAAAGAAAAGCAGATTAAACTGAGAAGTAGTGGAGACTTCTGGGGACATTCTGAAGAAGTAATTTGGTATTTTGGACTTTTTTTTTTTCGGTACGCGGGCCTCTCACTGCTGTGGCCCCTCCCGCTGCGGAGCACAGGCTCCGGACGCGCAGGCTCAGAGGCCATGGCTCATGGGCCCAGCCGCTCCGCAGCATGTGGGATCTTCCCGGACCGGGGTACGAACCCGTGTCCCCTGCATCGGCAGGCATACTCTCAACAACTGCGCCACCAGGGAAGCCCTAAAAGGTTAAATTTTAATTTACTTAATCTCTTATTTTCATACAGGCTCCTCTCTACCCTTTATACCACAATACTGCGGGGCACTAAAATGCTACTTAAAGGAAACGAGAGCCCTTTCCTTGTAGTGTATTTATGACTTCCTCTCAGTTTAGGGTTTGACATGGCTGAGGAGAAAACTAAATATAACCGGTGTTTGTATTTTCCCTCATAAGCCTATTGGGCATTGAAACGGAAGGTCAGAACACAAGCTTTGTGAAAAAGGCTCCCAGTGTTAATGAGCAGCTGTATGTATCTCAGGGAAACAGTTTGTAACTAAAAATAGAGTCTCTCTAACTATAGCAACTCAGAGCATTTAATACCCAGATTCTACACGGGCAGAAATAAATCCCCAAAGGGTGTACGATATAGGAGGGGTAGAGTGTCAGGGCTGAAGGGGTAGGAAGAACTGTGCCCCCCAAATCCGAGGTTGTGTTAATCTGCTGGTGAGTTTCAATCAGATACGCTTACTGCATTCACAAGAGATTTTTCCCAGTCTCAAAGACAATTAGAAATCAGTTTGTAACAATGAAGCTAAGAGGAAAAGCAGTGCACACAGACTATTTTTAGCACACTAAGCCAAATTGTTAAAAAAAAAAAAAAAGACCAAGGGTAAGTATAAAGTAAGGAAATATAAATACTGAAAGGAAAAGGTAATATAAACTTCTTGGTGTGTAGCCATAGTTTACTGAAGATGTGAGATTTGTCTGGAATATTGAAGACATTCATTTTAGAATGGCCATCTTGGTATTTTATTAGTTAAATTCAGATATCTAGAAAGCTGCTTTCTAAGATGAATTTTAAGATTTTTAAGACTTTTTGGTTGCTGTTAACTAGTGCTGTGGACTGAATTGTCCTCCCCACCCCAAACCCACCAAGTTCATACATTGAAGCCTTAACCTTCCAAGTGGGGCATTTGGAGGTGGGATCTTTTGGAGGTAATTAGATTCAGATGAGGTCATGAGGGTAGGGGCCTCATGATGGCATTAGTGCCCTTATAAGAAGAGGAAGACACACCAAGAGCCCTCTCTCTCTCCCTCTTTTTCTCTCTCTCTTTCTCTTTCTCCATCATGTGAGGACATAAGAGGGAAGCTATCTGCAAGCCAGGAAGAGATCCCGCATCAAGAACTGAATCAGGTGGCACCTTGATCTTGGACTTTCCAGCCTCCAGAACTGTGTCTCCAGAAATAAATGTCTGCTGTTTAAGCCACCCAGTCTGAAGTATTTTGTTATAGCAGCCAAGCAAACTCATACAAACAACACTGTTCTGTTGAAAAGATAAACTGCATGGTTACTGTTTAGTAATCAAGGAATTAAACATTTTTTTCCACTCCATATTTTTTTTCCTTCCTCCTAGAGGACTGAAATCCTTTGGAAACATCAACAGGTAAAGATATCTCCTAATACATGTTCTGATCCTCATTGGTCTTCACTTGATAAAATGTTTAAGGTATTTCCACAATGTGTAGATTTTAATTTTTAACTAAAAGGCAAGATCTGAGGAGCTGAGCAATTCTGTGTCTGTGGAAGTTTAGTATTAACAAGAGGAAGAGAGAGGCTGCCAGTGTTTAAACTACTTAGTCACACCTTTGTTTGGAAATAGCAATTGTTAGGAATTTGGCAATGGAGGATGACCTCGTTCCATATACACAGGTAAATATAGTAAGGAAATAAAACTTCCCACATTGAAGGATTTTGAGCATGGTAATGCTTATTTATAATGTATTTGATGAATACCCTCCTTGTAACAACAACCATCAGATTAACTTGAGAAATGAAAACATGACAAAAATAGGAAAAGAATAGAATCATCCTTCCAAACCCTTCATGCACACTATCTCATTTTTCTTTGTATTTTGGGGTCAAAATTATAGTGGCAGCTATAATAGTACCCTGTACTGATGGAGAAACTCAGAAAAGTTCAAGTGAAGGGATCATTTATTCCTCTCTGTTAGTTGCTTCCTCAGAAACTTTAAAATAATAGCTTTCCATTTTGAGAGGACTTAGTCCAACCATTCTTTTTTTTTTTTTTTTTTTTTTTTAAATACAACACTTAAGCAGCAAGTTGATTTTTTAATTTATTTTGTGTCGGTTCATTGGTTTGTTTATTTATTTATTTTTGGCTGTGTTGGGTCTTCATTTCTGTGCGAGGGCTTTCTCTAGTTGTGGCAAGCGGGGCCACTCTTCATCACAGTGCGCGGGCCTCTCACTATTGTGGCCTCTCTTGTTGAGGAGCACAGGCTCCAGACGCGCAGGCTCAGTAGTTGTAGATCACGGGCCTAGTTGCTCCGCGGCATGTGGGATCTTCCCAGATCAGGGCTCAAACCTGTGTCCCCTGCATCGGCAGGCTGATTCTCAACCACTGCACCACCAGGGAAGCCCAGTCCAACCATTCTTAAATTCTGTTGGTGCATTTTTTTTTTTTTTTACAGTGATGAAGTGTCCAGAGCTGAGGAAGAAATTCCATTGCTATTCTCAGATGTATATACCCAAACATGGGTAAAGACAAGGAAACATTTATAGCACTTTGTATTGTTGAAGTCCTCTAGGTTAAAAATGGAATAAAACAAAACAATATAAAAACATTGTGGGCAGCCTCCTTCCCCTGATGCAGACCTATTGGGTAGGATTGGATGATTTTTGTTGGTCTCTTCCCCAGGTTGTTTTAATGCAGTGTGAGTAATATTAAATTGAACCATACGAAATTGCTGCTTTTGTGGGTCAGAAATGGTCAAATATTGGCAATTTCTTATGGTCATACTTTTTTTTTTTTTACATCTTTATTGGAGTATAATTGCTTTACAATGGTGTGTTTGTTTCTGCTTTATAACAAAGTGAATCAGTTATACATATACATATGTTCCCATTTCTCTTCCCTCTTGCATCTCCCTCCCTCCCACCCTCCCTATCCCACCCCTCCAGGCGGTCACAAAGCACCGAGCTGATCTCCCTGTGCTATGCAGCTGCTTCCCACTAGCTATCTACCTTACGTTTGGTAGTGTATATATATGTCCATGCCTCTCTCTCGCTTTGTCACAGCTTACCCTTCCCCCTCCCCATATCCTCAAGTCCATTCTCTAGTAGGTCTGTGTCTTTATTCCTGTCTTACCCCTAGGTTCTTCATGACATTTTTTCCCGTAAATTCCATATATATGTGTTAGCATACGGTATTTGTCTTTCTCTTTCTGACTTACTTCACTCTGTATGACAGACTCTAGGTCTATCCACCTCATTACAAATAGCTCAATTTCGTTTCTCTTTATGGCTGAGTAATATTCCATTGCATATATGTGCCACATCTTCTTTATGCATTCATCTGATGATGGATACTTAGGTTGTTTCCATCTCCAGGCTATTGTAAATAGAGCTGCAATGAACATTTTGGTACGACTCTTTTTGAATTATGGTTTTCTCAGGGTATATGCCCAGTAGTGGGATTGCTGGGTCATATGGTAGTTCTACTTGTAGTTTTATAAGGAACCTCCATACTGTTCTCCACAGTGGCTGTATCAATTTACATTCCCACCAACAGTGCAAGAGTGTTCCCTTTTCTCCACACCCTCTCCAGCATTTATTGTTTCTAGATTTTTTTGACGATGGCCATTCTGACTGGTGTGAGATGATATCTCATTGTAGTTTTGATTTGCATTTCTCTAATGATTAATGATGTTGAGCATTCTTTCATGTGTTTGTTGGCAGTCTGTATATCTTCTTTGGAGAAATGTCTATTTAGGTCTTCTGCCCATTTTTGATTGGGTTGTTTGTTTTTTCGTTATTGAGCTGCATGAGCTGCTTATAAATTTTGGAGATTAATCCTTTGTCGGTTGCTTCATTTGCAAATATTTTCTCCCATTCTGAGGGTTGTCTGTTGGTCTTGTTTATGGTTTCCTTTGCTGTGCAAAAGCTTTGAAATTTCATTAGGTCCCATTTGTTTATTTTTGCTTTTATTTCCATTTCTCTAGGAAGTGGGTCAAAAAGGACCTTGCTGTGATTTTGTCATAGAGTGTTCTGCCTATGTTCTTCTCTAAGAGTTTGATAGTTTCTGGCCTTACATGTAGGTCTTTAATCCATTTTGAGCTTATTTTTGTGTATGCTGTTAGGGAGTGATCTAATCTCATACTTTTACATGTACCTGTCCAGTTTTCCCAGAACCACTTATTGAAGAGGCTGTCCTTTCTCCACTGTACATTCCTGCCTCCTTTATCAAAGATAAGGTGACCATATGTGCATGCGTTTATCTCTGGGCTTTCTATCCTGTTCCATTGATCTATCTTTCTGTTTTTGTGCCAGTACCATACTGTCTTGATTACTGAAGCTTTGTAGTATAGTCTGAAGTCAGGGAGCCTGATTCCTCCAGCTCTGTTTTTCGTTCTCAAGATTGCTTTGGCTATTCGGGGTCTTTTGTTTCCATACAAATTGTGAAATTTTTTGTTCTAGTTCTGTGAAAAATGCCAGTGGTAGTTTGATAGGGATTGCATTGAATCTGTAGATTGCTTTGGGTAGTAGAGTCATTTTCACAATGTTGATTCTTCCAATCCAAGAACATGGTATATCTCTCCATCTATTTGTATCATCTTTAATTTATTTCATCAGTGTCTTATAATTTTCTGCATACAGGTCTTATGTCTCCTTAATTAGGTTTATTCCTAGATATTTTATTCTTTTTGTTGCAATGGTAAATGGGAGTGTTTTCTTGATTTCTCTTTCAGATTTTTCATCATTAGTGTATAGGAATGCCAGAGATTTCTGTGCATTAATTTTGTATCCTGCTACTTTACCAAATTCATTGATTAGCTCTAGTAGTTTTCTGGTAGCACCTTACGATTCTCTATGTATAGTATCATGTCATCTGCAAACAGTGACAGTTTTACTTCTTTTCTGATTTAGATTCCTTTTATTTCCTTTTTTTCTCTGATTGCTGTGGCTAAAACTTCCAAAACTATGTTGAATAAGAGTGGTGAGAGTGGGCAACCTTGTCTTGTTCCTGATCTTAGTGGAAATGCTTTCAATTTTTCACCATTGAGGACGATGTTGACTGTGGGTTTGTCATATATGGCCTTTATTATGTTGAGGAAAGTTCCCTCTATGCCTACTTTCTGCAGGGTTTTTATCATAAATGGGTGTTGAATTTTGTCAAAAGCTTTCTCTGCATCTATTGAGATGATCATATGGTTTTTCTCCTTCAATTTGTTAATATGGTGTATCACGTTGATTGATTTGTGTATATTGAAGAATACTTGCATTCCCAGAATAAACCCCACTTGATCATGGTGTATGATCTGTTTAATGTGCTGTTGGATTCTGTTTGCTAGTATTTTGTTGAGGATTTTTGCATCTACGTTCATCAGTGATATTGGCCTGTAGTTTTCTTTCTTTGTGACATCCTTGTCTGGTTTTGGTATCAGGGTGATGGTGGCCTCATAGAATGAGTTTGGAAATGTTCCTCTCTCTGCTATATTTTGGAAGAGTTTGAGAAGGATAGGTGTTAGCTCTTCTCTAAATGTTTGATAGAATTTGCCTGTGAAGCCATCTGGTCCTGGGCTTTTCTTTGTTGGAAGATTTTTAATCACAGTTTCAATTTCAGTGCTTGTGATTGGTCTGTTCATATTTTCTATTTCTTCCCAATTCAGTCTTGGCAGGTTGTGCATTTCTAAGAATCTTTCCATTTCTTCCAGGTTGTACATTTTATTGGCATAGAGTTGCTTGTAATAATCTCTCATGATCTTTTGTATTTCTGCAGTGTCCATTGTTACTTCTCCTTTTTCATTTCTAATTCTATTGATTTGAGTCTTCTCTCTTTTTTTCTTGATGAGTCTGGCTAATGGTTTATCAATTTTGTTTATCTTCTCAAAGAACCAGCTTTTAGTTTTATTGATCTTTGCTATCGTTTCCTTCATTTCTTTTTCATTTATTTCTGATCTGATTTTTATGATTTCTTTCCTTCTGCTAACTTTGGGGTTTTTTTGTTCTTCTTTCTCTGATTGCTTTAGGTGCAAGGTTAGGTTGTTTATTCGAGATGTTTCCTGTTTCTTAAGGTAGGATTGTATTGCTATAAACTCCCCTCTTAGAACTGCTTTTGCTGCATCCCATAGATTTTGGGTCATCGTATCTCCATTGTCATTTGTTTCTAGGTATTTTTTGATTTCCTCTTTGATATCTTCAGTGATCACTTCTTTATTAAGTAGTGTATTGTTTAGCCTCCATGTGTTTGTATTTTTTACAGATCTTTTCCTGTAATTGATATCTAGTCTCATAGCTTTGTGGTCGGAAAAGATACTTGATACAATTTTAATTTTCTTAAATTTACCAAGGCTTGATTTGTGACCCAAGATATGATCTATCCTGGAGAATGTTCCATGAGCACTTGAGAAAAATGTGTATTCTGTTGCTTTTGGATGAAATGTCCTATAAATATCAATTAAGTCCATCTTGTTTAATATAGCATTTAAAGCTTGTGTTTCCTTATTTATTTTCATTCTGGATGATCTGTCCATTGGTGAAAGTGGGGTGTTAATGTCCCCTACTATGAATGTGTTACTGTCGATTTCCCCTTTTATGGCTGTTAGTATTTGCCTTATGTATTGAGGTGCCCCTATGTTGGGTGCATAAATATTTACAATTGTTATATCTTCTTCTTGGATCGATCCCTTGATCATTATGTAGTGTCTTTCTTTGTCTCTTCTAATAGTCTTTATTTTAAAGTCTATTTTGTCTGATATGAGAATTGCTCCTCCAGCTTTCTTTTGGTTTCCATTTGCATGGAATATCTTTTTCCATCCCCTTACTTTCAGTCTGTATGTGTCTCTAGGTCTGAAGTGGGTCTCTTGTAGACGGCATATATATGGGTCTTGTTTTTGTATCCATTCAGCCAATCTGTGTCTTTTGGTGGGAGCATTTAGTCCATTTACATTTAAGGTAATTATCGATATGTATGTTCCTATTCCCAGTTTCTTAATTGTTTTGGGTTCGTTATTGTAGGTCTTTTCCTTCTCTTGTGTTTCTTGCCTAGAGAAGTTCCTTTAGCAGTTGTTGTAAAAGCTGGTTTGGTGGTGCTGAACTCTCTCAGCTTTTGCTTGTCTGTAAAGGTTTTAATTTCTCCATCAAATCTGAATGAGATCCTTGCTGGGTAGAGTAATCTTGGTTGCAGGTTTTTCTCTTTCATCACTTTAAATATGTCCTGCCAGTCCCTTCTGGCTTGCAGAGTTTCTGCTGAAAGATCAGCTGTTAACCTTATGGGGATTCCCTTGTGTGTTATTTTCCCTTGCTGCTTCTAATATGTTTTCTTTGTATTTAATTTTTGACAGTTTGATTAATATGTGTCTTGGCATAGTTCTCCTTGGATTTATCCTGTATGGGACTCTCTGTGTTTCCTGGACTAGATTAACTATTTCCTTTCCCATATTAGGGAAGTTTTCAACTATAATCTCTTCAAATCTTTTCTCAGTCCCTTTCTTTTTCTCTTCTTCTGGAACCCCTATAATTTGAATGTTGGTGTATTTAATGTTGTCCCAGAGGTCTCTGAGACTGTCCTAAGTTCTTTTCATTCTTTTTTCTTTATTCTGCTCTGCAGTAGTTATTTCCACTATTTTATCTTCCAGGTCACTTATCCATTCTTCTGCCTCAGTTATTCTGCTATTGATCCCATCTAGAGTATTTTTAATTTCATTTATTGTGTTGTTCGTCATTGTTTGTTTCATCTTTAGTTCTTCTAGGTCCTTGTTAAATGTTTCTTGCATTTTGTCTATTCTATTTCCAAGATTTTGGATCATCTTTACTGTTATTATTCTGAATTATTTTAATTATTTCCTTTTCGTTTGTTAGGTCTGGTGGGTTTTTATCTTGCTCCTTCATGTGCTATGTGTTTTTCTGTCTTCTCATTTTGCTTATCTTACTATGTTTGGGGTTTCCTTTTTGCAGGCTGCAGGTTCGTAGTTCCGCTTGTTTTTGCTGTCTGTCCCCAGTGGCTAAGGTTGGTTCAGTGGGTTGTGTAGGCTTCCTGGTGGAGGGGACTAGTGCCTGTGTTCTGGTGGATGAGGCTGGATCTTATATTTCTGGTGGGCAGGTCCACCTCTGGTGGTGTGTTTTGGGGGTGTCTGTGGACTTATTATGATTTTAGGCAGCCTGTCTGCTAAAGGGTGGGGTTGTGTTCCTGTCTTGCTAGTTGTTTGGCATAGGATGTCCAGCACTGTAGCTTGCTGGTCGTTGAGTGAAGCTGGGTGCTGGTGTTGAGATGGAGATCTCTGGGAGATTTTCGCCGTTTGATATTATGTGGAGCTGGGAGGTCTCTTGTTGACCAGTGTCCTGAAGTTGGCTCTCCCACCTCAGAGGCACAGCACTGACTCCTAGCTGCAGCACCAAGAGCCTTTCGTCCACACGGCCCAGAATAAAAGGGAGAAAAAGTAGAAAGAAAGAATTAGTAGAAGTAGAAAGAAAGAAAGGAAGAAAGGAGGGAGGAAGGGAGGAAGGAAGAAAGGAAGGAGGGAAGGAAGAAAAAAAAGAAAGAAAGAAGGTAAAGTAAAATAAAGTAAGATAAAATATAATAAAGTTATTAAAATAAAAAAATAATTATTAGGAGAAAAAAATTAACAGCAACAAAACGGACAGATAGAACCCTAGGACAAATGGTGGAAGCAAAACTACACAGACAAAATCTCATACAGAAGCACACACATACACACTCCCAAAAAGAAGAAAAGGGGAAAAAAATCATAAATCTTGCTCTCAAAGTCCACCTCCTTAATTTGGGATGATTCGTTGTCTATTCATGTATTCCACAGATGCAGGTACATCAAGTTGATTGTGGAGCTTTAATCCGCTGCTCTGAGGCTGCTGGGAGAGGTTTCCCTTTCTCTTCTTTGTTCTCACAGCTCCCGGGGCTCCGCTTTGGATTTGGCCCCCCTCTGCGTGTACGTCGCCCGAGGGCGTCTGTTCTTCGCTCAGACAGGACGGGGTTAAAGGAGCCGCTGATTCGGGAGCTCTGGCTCACTCAGGCCGCGGGGTGGGGGGGCACGGAGTGCGGGGTGGGCCTGCGGCAGCAGAGGCCGGCGTGACGTTGCACCAGCCTGAGGCGCGCCGTGCGTTCTCCCCCGGAAGTTGTCCCTGGATCTCGGGACCCTGCCAGTGGCGGGACGCACAGCCTCCCCGGAAGTGGGGTGTGGATAGTGACCTGTGCTCGCACACAGGCTTCTTGGTGGCGGCAGCAGCAGCCGTAGCGTCTTATGCCCGTCTCTGGGGTCCACGCTTTCAGCCGCGGCTCGCACCCGTCTCTGGAGCTCCTTTAAGCAGCGCTCTTAATCCCTTCTCCTCGCGCACCAGGAAACAATGGTCTATTGCCTCTTCGGCAGGTCCAGCCCTTTTCCCGGAGTCCCTCCCGGCTAGGCTAGCCGTGGCGCACTAACCCCCTGCAGGCTGTGTTCACGCCGCCAACCCCAGTCCTCTCCAGGCGCTCCGACCAAAGCCCAAGCCTCAGCTCCCAGCCCCGCCCGCCCCCGCGGGTGAGCAGACAAGCCTCTCAGGCTGGTGAGTGCCGGTCGGTCCTGATCCTCTGTGCGGGAATCTCTCCGCTTTGCCCTCCGCACCCCTGTTGCTGTGCTCTCCTCCGTGGCTGCGAAGCTTCCCCCTCCGCCACCCGCAGTCTCCGCCTGCGAAGGGGCTCCAAGTGTGTGGACACCTTTCCTCCTTCACAGCTGCCTCCCACTGGTGCAGGTCCCATCCCTATCCTTTTGTCTCTGTTTATTCTTTTTCCTTTTGCCCTACCCAGGTACGTGGGGAGTTTCTTGCCTTTTGGGAGGTCTGAGGTCTTCTGTCAGCGTTCAGTAGGTGTTCTGTAGGAGTTGTTCCACGTGTAGATGTATTTCTGGTGTGGTATTTCTGTGGGGAGGAAGGTGATCTCCGCGTCTTACTCTTCCGCCATCTTCCCGGAAGCCTCCTTATGGTCATACTTAGAATGGATATTTCTAGGTTTATATTTTGCAGGTTGATTGTAAAATTGATCAACAGTAGCTCAGGCATTTTAAACTTTTTCCTCCCCCTCTTTCTTACTCTACTTCTATGATAAGATGACATTTCCATGTGCTACAGACTCCCTGGATGTACTCAGATTTTACTGGAACACCAGAACGGGAGGAGTGTGGAGTGAGGAATTATCGACAATAAGTTTTTATCATCACAAGAATTAAGAGCCTGGGGCATAGATAAAATAGGCCTTAGTCTATATTTTATTCCCAGTGCTGACATGTACAGCTCTCTCTCCCACAAAAGAAAGGGTGAGTAGAATTGTCATTGTTAGGGAATAACTTGGAATTGGCTCTTATTAAGCAATTATTTTCCAATGTCAGGAATAAATTATTTCCAGTACACCTAATACCTAAAGTACATGGTGTCCTGACCCTGTGGATGAGAACCCCTGGTGTTGCCGGAGAATCTGTGGGAACAAAGGGGGTAAACTCTAAAGCCTTGAGCCTGGGCTCCTGGGAACCTGTATAATGGGTCGACTGGGGATGATCAAGAATTCTGTATGTCTGGAAATCTCTTTCAGTTTGGATCCAATCTATAAGTTAAAATCAGTTGCTTTAAAAACCCTCCCAAATGTTTCAGTCCCTTGGAGGAGGCTGGACAGAGCCTCAGGGGTGAGATCATTCAAGGTGCAGAAGACAGAGCTACAGTGTGTCTGCAAACAAGCCCAACCACCATGCACTGTGAGACAGGTGCTGCATTTCAAGAGGACAGAGAATGAGAGCAATTGCAGTAGGGCTCTGCTTGATAAAGACTGAACACTTAAAATTGCCACTTAAAGCAGTGGCAGACTGAGAATCATTTGCAGCCATATGAAATGCCTTGCTACAGAGAAACACCCCTAGAACCCCTGGAAATCGGTCTTCAGGTGACAGAATTGGGACTACGACAGCAGGAAAGGATGCAGACGGCATAGACCAGGGACGGGCCCCTTAGCCCTACCTGGGTACGAGTTTTCACTAGTTCCTTAGTGAGAAAGGCTTAGAAGTGAACACCAGAACTTTACAGAACAGTATCTGTCGTTTTCTGTTTGTTTTCTGGGTGTGGTGGCAGTCGCTGTGGTCCTGCTGGTGTGTGTGCACACATGCTTATATTAATTAGTCATCTCTAGCTTCTTATTTCATAGTGTGGGTTTCATCACTTTCAATGGACTCTTTATAAAGTCTTGAGCTGAAGAGTCTGTTCAGACTTTTTACAGACATATCTGTACCAGGTGGAATCAACTAAGTTCTTAGGAGATTCAAATCCTCCCAGGAGGCTGACCAGACAAAGAGCGATCCTTCCAGAGTGTGCCTGGGCTAGGCTTGGTGCAGTCTGGGCGTGTCCCACGATAGGCTAGTACAACAGCTAGCTTGCTTCTGGTCACGTACTCACTGTTTATATTTGGCAGAGATAGGGAAGGAAACCCATTTACATATTCTTTTCTTCTCAAAGCGTTGGGAGAGAGATAATCAAATTCTAAAGTCTTTCAAAATGCTATGTAAATGATTTAGATGTTATTGGATATCATGATATGATTTGGATGATTTAGAATTGGATGTCATGATATGATTGAAAAAGCGGCAAAGACTTGAATCTTGGGAGCAAATATTTGGTCCATTAATTACATCAAAAATAGGAAAATGAAATTTCCAAAAAGAGGCTAGTAGAAGCCCAATCAAATACAGATAAAGACTTTAAGACAAGGTCAGCATTAAATCATCAATTATTTTCTCTCTCTCTTAATTTCAGTGTGCTAGTTGGACATGAGAAATTATGGTGATAGGAACAAAGTGGGAACTCTGCTTGGTCATGGACACTCAGGGTAAAGCTGAGTCTGATCCCACCAAGACTTCTACAACGAGGTAGGCCATCTGTGGGGTGAGACACAAATTCTGAGCTTGGGGGGAATGAGCTTTACTTATGTAAATATGCAGTTCAAATAAAAGTGGTATCTGGAACAAGAATTTCTAAATCTGTTTTTTGTCCAGTGGAGGTGAAGCATCCCCTCATTGTTGGTGCCTGCCATTTCTTAACTGTTGCTCTGGGAAGAACTTGCACTTGTACCTGTACTGAAAGCAGCACTTGAACGGAAGGTCTAGGGCAAGGCTGCTGGGAGTTACAGAATTGTCAGTCACTATAATTGGTGAGATTGCCTTGATGATCCTAAAAGACGTGCATTCTAATAATCCCTAAAAATATTTTTGGAGCAAAGCAGGGCATAAATACATAAACTGAAAATAAAAAGATGCATGTAACACTTTTGCACAGTTTAAGCAGTTTGTGATTAGAGAAAGACAGGCTAGAAAGAAAAAAAGTCTCCAACCTATCCGTCTAGTCTCAGAGACTTCTGTTATACAGGCTTGATTTTTGAAGGTTCTGGTGGAGAGATGTGACCGGATTCATGGAAAGGAAGAAGGAGACATCAGACCTAGAGAAACAAGATTATTTACTTATTTATGGCTTATTAACATCTCTTAGGGTGGCAGCTCCATTTCTATTGCCTTAAATTTCTACATGGAGGGACTTCAATCAGAGCAGAGATTCTTATATTGGGGGGGGTCTCTTTGGAAGTCTGACAAAGCCTATGAGACCCCTTTAAAAATAATGTTTTTAAACATATACAATACGGTATTTAGGAGTATAGAAGAAATTAATTATAGCTAAAGGCCATTTTCAAAATACCAAAAAAAAAAAAAAAAGTTGTGGTAAAAATGTATATGAGTTTCTTAATGCACTAAGTAACAAGATCGAGCAGCAGGTCTGAACTTGCGTGAGTCTCAAGTACCGGTGACCACGAGTGAGATTCCAGATCTCTCCACAGTAGTAACGAGCTATGAAAGCATTTGCCAGGGTCACATGTGCTGCTCATATGAGTCTGGCTTATTGCTTCCTTTCATAACAGAAGGAAATGCTAAATTTCAGCTAGAGGTTAGTAGGTCAGAGAGAGGTCGATGACAATAAAGAAGTCGTTTTTCCCCTTTCCAATTTCATAGTCCCCCGGAATTCTCTCCAGGGTCCCCGGGTTCACAGCCCCTGGCCACAGCTCTGCCCAGGAGGAGGTGGGTTTCTCTGCCTGGTGGCTTTGGAAGAGGAACTCAGCCTGCTCTGCTTAGCCTTTCCTGGGCCTCTTGCTTTTCCTTCCAGCCTGTCTGCACAATTCGTATCTTCCTCTCTGTCCTGTAGAGCTGTAAGGGAGACCTGCAGTTTTGATCTGTGCCAGCCACCGAGGGGGCAGATTTATCTCTTTCAGGGGTTGGTGTTCACAGGCCTTCGCAGTGGTACCAAATAAACCACATGCTCCAGTCTAGCTTTGATCAGCCATAAGGCTGGCATTTTGGTCTCCAAATGTCTCTGTGGTCCTCTGTCACCTCAAGGCAGCTTGAGTATGAGACTGAGGTGCGTAGACTCTGGAGGCAGATGGGCTGGGGGCATGGGCGGCCTCGTCTGCTCTCCACCTGGGACTTTGGAAAAGTGATTGATTTCTCCATCTCAGTTTCTGCATTTGTAAAATGAGGATGACAATAGAACCCAGCCTCTAGGGTTATGTGAGAATTAAAGGAGTTTATTCACATTAAGGTCTTAGGATGACATCGGGAAGGGGGTGTAAGCTCAATAAATGCTAGTTTTCATGGTTCTGAATGGGGTGTGGGGAAAGATATGCTGTTGATGGAACCCCCAGCCTTAGCAACTTCTACTTGGGATTTAAAATATCTAGTTGCCCAGAGCATATCTACTTGTGCTGGGTAAACACAACCAAAGTGTCACACTTTGCCTGTTTGGGGGGAGACAGAATCCCTGCATATGCACTGATAACGGCTGTGCCAGTTATTAAAATAGTGAGGCATTAGGCTGCACTCTACGAAATCGCCAGTTTTGCAGTTTCCAAATGGTTAAATACCAGTAATTTCTCATGATTTAACCTGATATTTCCATACTGTTGTTAAATACTGCCTCCCAGTCCCCAGAGGACCCCCTAAGATTCCCTGGAGCTCTCCAGCCACAGGGGTTTCCAGGATCTGGCTGTGGTGCCCGGCTGGCATCCATTTTCCCTGTCTGGTGCCCATGTAGTTATTAAGGGAAAGGTTTTTAAGAGTCTTTTTTTTTTTTAGCCTTTTTTTTTTTTTTTGCGGTACGCGGGCCTCTCACTGCTGTGGCCTCTCCTGTTGCGGAGCACAGACTCTGGACGCGCAGGCTCAGCGGTCATGGCTCACGGGCCCGGCCGCTCCGTGGCATGTGGGATCCTCCCGGACCGGGGCACGAACCCGTGTCCGCTGCATCGGCAAGGCGGACTCTCAACCACTCCGCCACCAGGGAAGCCCAAGAGTCTTTTATTTACTGAGTATCTGATGACTTAAGACTGTGTAAGGCCCTCGACTTACGGTTTGAACTTCAATTTTCCTAAGCAATCACTTAAAAAACAAAAAGGCTTCAAGACCTCTGATTGTTCACTTTGAAACATCAAGGCATATGTGACAGGTTTTGAACCTCTATGCTATGTCCCTCTAAGTCTAATTATCTCAGATCTCAGACACCTAAGATTTAGTGTCTAGTTTTCTCAGGAGAAGCATAGTGTGAGGACTGACTAAGCTGAGGTTCCTCAAAGGATTATCAGCAGGTTCGGCTTAGGACAGGCTCCTAGGGGGCACGTGGTGGGGGTGAAGTCCCTGTGCCCAGCAGGGAGAAAGAGACTGAACCTGGGAATTGGGTTATAGTGTTATTTCCCGGCACGTGTAAATCATCTCACACAACCAATCCGACATCTGAGCTAACCGGGGGGAGCAGACCACAAAAGAATGATTTTTTTTGCTTTTCAGAACCTCTGGAGTCGTCCCCTGTGATTTTTTTTCACGTCTGCGTGTTTCCTCTCCTGAAATACCATTCGCTGCTGAGGCGTGCGGCCCAGCCCACGTGGCGCTTCCTCCTGAAAGCCTCACAAGGCAGGTTCTACACTATGATGATTCCTGGGTCGCATCAAGGCTGCACACAGGCTGTGTTCACCAGGGATTATGCAGATCAGAACTTCCTTCTTCCAAAGATTGCAAAGGTAGGAGTAAGAGGCTTGATGGAGACATACACTAATTGAGCTCCTGTTATGAATCAAATGGTTCTGAGAAAAATTGTTTGATCACCCCTAGGCAAATACTTAGGTGCCAGGCATGTTCTAGGCACTGGAGATAGAATGAGAAGAAAGACACAGTCTCTACTCTCAAAGAGACACTGTTCCTAAGCTACCCTTCAAATCTAGATCTTTCTTTCCATTCACGAGGCACGGCTTTTAGTGAGGTTGTTTGCTAATCTCTGTCTCTTTTTGTAAGATCACATGAAAGCACAAATACATATGGAATGAGAACTAGATATATTTGCTTCGCTGTCAAATCCTTTCCTTCTCCAAATAAAGAATTGTAATCACCACCCCTCCACCTCGACCCCTAGATAGTCTAGTATAAAGTAGAAGGGCCACAGAAATAAACCGAAAGAAAAGAGCCTGGGGTAAATGTGCCTCTTTTCCCTTGTGACTGAAAACCAATGGACTTTTCCCATGCCTCTGTGGATTTTGGTGTGTAACACCCACGATAACACCACGCGTTTGTCACCGGGCTACAAAGGCGGTGCATATACAAGCCAGGCCACCTGCGTGGAGAAGCCTGCTTAATTTACCAGCCAGCATGGCAGATACTGAGAGGCCAGACTAAACTCAGCGGCGAGCTCATGCTCAGATAAGCAAGGTCAGACATCCCCGGGGCAGAGGCAATTACAGAAAAGGCAGCTCATTGCAGCCCAACAAATAGGTTGTCATTTGCTTCTTGCTTTCCTTTGGGCTCAGGGCCAGTGTTTTTCAGGGAGAGTTATATTGTAATATTCATTTGCCAAAAAAAAGAGCCGGTGCTTATTTTTTTGTAAGTACAACAAATAGTCTTATTAATCAAAATGTTTTGAATTTTATGGTTCTGGGGCCTAATTTTTCACTTTTAAGGTAAGTGGGTTTTAAAAAAATTGTTTGCATTTTGCTTATTTTTGCAACCATTTTGTGAAGTCTATTTTTTATTCGTGAGTCACTGTTGCATACTGAGCAGTTCCTTTTTATTTTTTAAATGAACTCTTATTGGAGTATAGTTGCTTTACAATGTTGTGTTAGTTTCTGTTGTACAGCAAAGTGAATCAGCCATATGTATACATATATCCCCCGTTCTTTTAATTTACTTCCCATTTAGGTCACCACAGAGCATTGAGTAGAGTTCCCTGTGCTATACAATAGGTTCTCGTTAGTTATCTGTTTCATACATAGTAGTGTATATATGTCAATCCCAATCTCCCAATTCATCCCACCCCCCCTCCCCCCCCAGTATCCATACATCTGTTCTTTATGTCTGTGTCTCTATTTCAGTGAGCAGTTCCTTTTTTTAATGAGAGTAATGTAACTGCTATATGTGACCAGGTGAAGATACTACAGATGAAGTATTCTGTACATTTTTGTGTCTAAACATATTTCTGATTGGGGAAGTTCCTCTGAGATGCTAGTGTGAAGTTCGTCTTTGGATGAGAATTTTTACAAAGAGTTGTGCATATCAATAGTATTTTCTAGTTAGCAAAATGACTTTGAAACAAACAATCTAGCTATGCGTCTAAGGAGCAACGTCTTTAATTGCCCTGTGATAAACTATCAGTGAAACACACAGCTGGATAACAGATAGCAATAAAACCTGTCAATAACATCAATATTGTTCTGCCTCACCAGCTCTGCTCACTTGTTTGAGTGCTGAAAGCAGAATTTTACTGGAGAATTATTTAAAAGACATTTAGGCACGCTGGAACACATCCCAGCTTGTATGATATGATTTGGTGAATTTTTTGTCCTTCAAAGCTAATCATAAAGGAGCAAAACACATACAAAAATATTAGGTAAAAAGTTTCCTCCTTTGAGGACACGTGTGTCTAAAAGGAGAATGCAGGGCTTCCCTGGTGGCACAGTGGTTAAGAATCTGCCTGTCAATTCAGGGGACACGGGTTCGAGCCCTGGTCCGGGAAGATCCCACATGCCGCGAAGCAACTAAGCTGGTGCACCACAACTACTGAGCCTGCGTGCCACAACTACTGAAGCCCATGTGCCACAACTACTGAGGCTGCGCCCTAGAGCCCGTGCTCCGCAACAAGAGAAGCCACCGCAATGAGAAACCCACACACCGCAACAAAGAGTAGCCCTTGCTTGCCGCAACTAGAGAAAGCCAGCGCACAGCAACGAAGACCCAACGCAGCCAAAAAAAAAAAAATAATAAATTAATTTAAAAATAAATAAATAAAATAAAAGGAGAATGCAGCCAGTAATATCGGAGCTCAGATCAAATGCTGGCTGCGCCTGTTTCTTATGTATGAACACTGTGAACTGGACCAGTGTGATTACCATCTAATTAGGGTGAACTTCACTTGAGGTTAGTAAACACTTTCATCACAGCAGACCACATTCTTGGTCTGCTTTATGATGTTTATTATTAAACATTTTGTGATATTCACTCTGCTGGACTCTTAATGTAATTAGGTGATTTTTGCATATCAGTCTGATTTGGGTGGATGGGAATTACCATGATTTTATATTCCAGGTAGGAGACTGAACATATTTAAATTACCTTTCAGGAAGAAACAAGTAAAGATTAAGACCCAGAGAGTGTGTAAGGCTGTGGTGACTGTGTCCTCTAGCTGTCCCGCAGGCTGCTCCAGTGCCCTTCTGATAACAGCCCTCTGTTTTCCTGTTAGTGCTAACCCTGCACGTTCCACATGAACCTGGTGGGGCTGGTGGTCACAGTGGCCTGTCCTCTCCTCACCATGGGAGCGAGGCACATGCCTCAGACTATCCCTTTGGCACAGCTACAGTGATTGGTTCGGAGATTGGTACGTGGACCAGTTTAAGCCAATCACTGACTGCCTCCCCTAAAATGTCTCAGCTGGAGTTAACCATTTTCTGCTGGAGTGGCTAAAAGGAGAGGATGCAGCTGGCAGCCACCGGAGGTCACCTTGGAGAGACACAGGTTGAAGAATGAAGCCAAGCTAGATGGGCAATTGGTTTAGGAACTCAAGCACAGCATTCTGTGTTTTACAGCTCAGGGGTAAATGACAGAGTTCCTTCCGAACAGAGAGAAACAAGGCTTTGGTTCAATGCCTGGGGAAAGAATCTTTCTCTTCCTCCCTCCCTGTCCCCATTCACTTGTCCCTCTGTGGACATGAACATAGAAGCACAGAGCCCTAATTGATTCATGTAATCATCCTATAACCATAGGGCAAACAACCTTAGGATGGAGCTGACATGGTGTTTAGCAGAACAGAGAGAGATAGAAAGAACCTGAGTGTTTCATGACACTATCCAGTCCCCCGATCATCCAAACCTTATCAAGACTTCCAGATAAGTAAGTCATATGTTCTGCATTAAAACCTTTAGTTTTCAAAAAGCTAATGTAACCAATACAATGAGTTTGTTAGTGTTCTTTTCTGGGCTCAGGTTTTGAGTCCAGGAGAATAAATACAGCAGGGAAAGACGTAAAAGGAAAATATTTCCCAGAGGAGGACTGAATAGGATGGAACACAGAGAAGGAGCATGGAACACCAGAAAAGAAACGTTTCATGCTTTGCAATGTGCTGGAGGGTACACTCTCTCCAAGTAGTCTGAAGATATGATTACTTTTTCCTATTACTCAGGGATAACGGCTCCTTTTCTGTAATTTTCCTTGAAACCCTCTAAATCACGCTACACTGAAGGAAAGACCTGCCCAGTGTTTCCAGGTAAAGAGCATAAGGTTGGGCCACAAGTCCAGCAAACAATAATAAGAGCTAACATTAATATTTACGAACCACATTCCACTTTACAAAGGGCTGCCACTACGTAACTCCATTTGAGCCTGAGAACAACTCCCTGGAGTAAATTTGTATCATCTACATTGTACAGATGAGGCAACCAAGACTCAGGGAGATGAACTGAATGGTACAGGACTGCCCGGCTGGTGTAAAGAATCCAGGACTAAACGCTAGAGTCCCGACTCAGGGGCTTCAATGCTTCAGCCACCTCGCACTGCTCCTCTGCTGTTCCACGTGGCCTCTCTGTTCCCTGGCAGGCAGCTCCTTCCTCTGAACTCAGAATCAGCTTTCCTTGTTGGCATCCCTTTGGAAAGGCAGCCCCAAGGCTTTCCTTATCGGTTTGTGGTTGCTAGAGTTCTCTTACCATGAAAAGGGCCATATTTCTTGGTATCTAATCCCCTTGCTTAACCACTCCCTCTTCTCCGTGACTTCACCGGGCTTCCTGTTGGTTTTGAATTAGGAACACCCTCTGTGGACAACTGGAGTCAATTTCTGCATTTGATCCAAAGGCAAAGCAACTGAATGAATTCTACACAGTGGTGAACGTAGTGGATCATTACATCTTAAGTAAGCCCCAGGAAATGTGATGAAACAATAGAAAAATTGTCCTTCATATGAGCTGAGAGTGAGTAAGCTCTTGGGTTTTTAATAATACCCATGAGGTGACTGATGTCTTACCATAAATATGGAAGAAAAAAAAGAAGAAAAAAAATGAAAAGGCGTGAAAAGGCAGGAGAGAGGCAGAAATAAATAGCTATACAAACACTGGGAATCAAAGAGGATATATATGCAATAATTTTCTAACCTCTAAAGTTTTTCTCTCATTTCTGAGTTAAATTAGGTATTGCCTGCTAAGCACAATTAGCCGTCCCACAGGGGCTCTTGGGTACCGCTGAATGCATTAACTCAGTAATTTGTGGGATGAGCTGATGGAGTTAGCAGCTGACAAAATGGCAGATAGAATCCAGAACCTTACTGACTCACAAACCAGTTGATCTGGCCCCCAAACGTCTATTATGTTTATTTGTTAATCTCATGTACAGAATATAGAGAACTTACGAAATGGTGTTGATCATTTCCTATAGTTGTTTACTTTTCCTTCTCCCAGTAAGCTCTTACAAATTAAAATGAGAAGTAAAGGTTAGGAATTAATGGGTCAAATTTTGTTTTAATCATTTTCCCCAGTGCTCATTTGCATTTCTGATGGCCGAAATCCCTCCCTTCCTGCTTTAGTGAGGCATGCTATTGTTTCATTCTGTCTTATAAATATATCATGATTTAGCTAAGGTGAAACTTGGAAGAGGGTCAGAACATGCTAACCAGGGATTATTAGGTCAAGAGAACTTTCAGTCATATCGTCCTAGACTTCCAGTCCTGCTGTGTGGCTCGTGCTGTCTTTGAATCTCCTGATGTGGGAGATTTGGGTGCTGGGGTGTCTACACTCAAGAAAATGATAGGATGAATTTCATATATACTTCGACTTCATCTTTTATAGTTGGGTGGCAGCCAATTTATTTAAAGCACAGATGAATAAGAGGAGCTCTGAAAGGGAACATTTGACTCATCCTTATCTTTACTTTGAGGATGACGATAATCCTTGGAGTCAAGGAACATGAAAATAAGCCATGTAATGGTGGAGTCCTCTGATTAGCTTCATTAATAGGACTGTGAGATTTATTGAGAATAATTAAAAATTGGATTTGTTACAAGTCTTAAATGTTAATATGAAGAAGTTAATAGAAGGAAAGCTTTTAGATATATCAGATGAAAGGGTTAGTTATAGTATAGGTAAATGTGGGAAAACATCTGCAAGGTTTATCCACATAACATTTTTTAAGCTGTCATGCCAGTGTATTTGTGTAGTAAAAACTGTCCAAGGGAACAGATACCATGGCATGCTCATCCTAGCTAGTGTTTCTCTGAATTGATGGAGGGGAACTTGGTAACTGGAGAAAAGGCATATGAGTTGTGCAATCATTCTGAATTTGCATTCACTTAATGAAAGATTTTTAATGCTTTAATTTGCTTTTACTTTCTCTGGACTTCACGATTCTTATCTCACTGCCTTGGTATGCATTTACATAGCATAGCTCAGTTGTCCAGGACTTTTTTTTCTTTTCTTTGTTTTTCCACTTTCTATCCAATCCAAAGCGGAGTTGAGATGAGGGATGAGGGCCGGATAATATTAGCGAGTCATGAATAGGTCAGGGAGTATGAGCAAGCCGTGCTGCAGCTTCACGCTGCTTACAGCTTTTCTCTCGTAAGGTTTCTGATCTGTATGTGTTTGGCAATGGTGAGAGTCAAAGGAGGTCATCTTTCCAGTTCCTATTTCAGAGAGAATAACAGGCAGACAGCGGCAGCAAATAGTCACCGTTATTTAGCACACAATAGAAATGCTTTTATATCCCTAATCTCATTTAATCCTTTCAATAACCTGGGAGAAAGGCAGTGTTACTACATTTGATAGATGAAGAAAAGGAGATGCAGAAAAGTCAGGTAATGAGCTCAAATTTGCACAGCTGGTGAATGAAAGTGTTAGAGTTTAAACCCAGCTTTGTCTTCTGCGAAAGCCTGTGCTTTTGTTACTCTACTTGGCTGCTTTTTGGAAAGCAAGGTTTTGAGAAGGTAGGGGATGAGATGGGGGCCACTGGTTATACCAGTCTTTCTACATTTGTCACATTCTGTCTTGGTTACATTTTCCTCTGGCTTCTCCATCCACCACGCCCAAGCAAGAACAATGGGGACATTAGTTGTCACTGGTTCACAAGTAAAAGAAGCTAGTCTTGTAAAGCCAACTTCAGAAGGCTGTTCTGCCATGTTTCCACGTTCTATACCAGAGGCTCAGCTCTTTGCATTGAGCAAATTATCAAGAAATCATTTAGAGGAGATTCCCCGTGAAATGTAGATACGTTTTATTTCAAAATTTGGGTACAAAAGATCCATTATCATTTATTTGCATCTCAGTCTTACTCTGTCGGCTCTGTTAGTCTGAGTCAGTGGTTCTCAAGCCTTGGTATGAATAAGACTCATCCAAGGGTGAATCAGTTGGCGTTCTTCAGTTGCAAGTAACAGAAATCTTCTCCGGTTACTGTAAGCAGCAAGGATTCAGGCAGCTCTCAGAACTAGAGGGAAGCCTGGAGAACAGGGACAGAAAAAGGAGAGAGACAGGCAGCTCTAAGGGTATAAATAGGAGGAACTAATTTTTTTTTCTCTCTACACTCAACATTGTGATTTCATCAAATTCCAGGATTTAAAAATAACTATCTATAGTAGTCAGAATTCTAAGATGGCCCTTAAGATTCCCACCCTCTATGTATTAGTCAGTGTTCTCTGGAGAAATAGAATCGATAGGACACACACACACACACACACACATATATATATATATATATATATATATAAAAATAATATATATGTGAGATATATATACATATATATAAAATATATATTGTGTCCAGTATTTTTGCCATAAGCATCTTTGCCACAGGCATCTACATTGCGTAATTCATTGGCTGTAAAACAATATTGCCATGCAAGATAAAATAACTGGTTGACAGTTTGGTTTCCTTTCTCCATTGACACGATACTCCCATTTGTATATCACATACATCTTAGCCCTCATAACGGTCTATACAGTGATGAGTGGACATGACAGTCTTAAAATAGTGGATGATAGCAATGATGTATATGGACTTGATAGAAAATACAGTGATAAAACTTACTGGAAATGTGAAATAAGAGACTGTAAAGTCAGATTATATACCATTAGAAAATGATAACTTATCAATTTACAAATCCTTTGGTGATTTGAAGGCCCAGAGTTGAAGGCGCACATTTCCCATAGAACTTTGGAACGTCTATCAATGAACATGGGACAGTGTGCCAAGAACAAAAAACAGTGCAGAGGCTTTTACAAGACAATACAAAGCTTCGTGTACAGATATGCAGCCTAGTATCTAGAAACTGATACCTCTCTTGATGAAGGAAGAAATTTTGGCAAAAAAGAGAAGTGTGATGCTAAATGAGGAGACAAATCAACAAGCAAAAAAAAAAAAAGTATAAAATACTATGAATGAAAGACCTGGAAGACAAATGTTTAGGTACAACCACGAGATAAAATTAGTTATCTGTGTACTACTGCCATGAATCTACATGCATTTAAATGTATTCATGTATTTTATATTTTGCAATAAAATGTTATTCATTTCTCATGCTTCATGTTTATGTCCTTTTGCATATCCCTTTTAGAATTCTTCGTGGTTTTATTTTTTTTGGCAAAATTGCCTTATGGCCAATTAGTTTTGCAGTGAAAATGTAAAGTCTTCTTAACTTTGTTATTTATTTTTCATGTTTCATTATGTCCTTTTTAATGTCCCTCTTTTTTTGTTGTTGTTATTTTATCTTTTATGACATAATTGTCTTACAGCCAGTTAGTTATGTGGTGAAAATGTTTGTGATGAAAATGCTTGTGGCAAAAATGCTTATGGCAAAAGTACCTTTGTACTTTGTGCCTTTGTACAAAGTGTACAAGTACCTCTGTATACACACACACACACACACACACACACACACACAAAGAGATTTATTATGAGACATTGGTTCACGTGATTAGGAAACTGAGAAGTCATACAATCTGCTGTTTGCGAGTTGGAGGCCCAGGAAATCCGGTGGTGCACTTCTAGTCCAAACCTGAAGGCTGGAAAACAAGGAGCGCCCATGTTCCAGCTCAAGAGAGAGCAAACTCACCCTTCCTCAGCCTTTTCGTTCTATTCAGGCCCTCTACAAGTTGGATAATGCCTGCTCGCACCCATGAGGGTGATCTTCACTCAGTCTACCATTCGGGTGCTAATCTCTTCTGGAAACACTCTCACAGATACACCACAGATAATGTTTCACCAGCTATCTGGGTACCCCTTGGCACTGTCAAGTTGACACATAAAATTTACCATCACACCCTGGTATACACGTCCTGTATAATCCCCTCCCCTTGAGTATGGGTGAGATTATGAATATGATGGGATATTACTGCCAGGATCAGGTTACTAATCAGTTGACTTTGAATTCATCAAAAGAGAGGATTATCCTAGGTTTGTCTGATCTAATCAGCCAAGCTCTTAAAAGAGAGCTGAGCCCTTCCTGGGGTGAGGGATTCTATGAGAAAGAGATTCTCTTGCTGACCTTGAAGCTGAAATCTGGCAAGGACTGGCCACATGGCAGGGAGCTGTGGGGGTCTCCAGGAGCTGAGAGTGACTCTGGGCACCAGCCAGTCAGAAGGTGGGACCTCAGCCTTATGGTTGCAGGAAGCTGAATTCTGCCCTCAAGCCAGCTTGGAAGAGGACCAAAGCCTCACTGCAGCCCCAGCCAAAATCTTGACTTCAGCCTATGAGAGCCCAAAAAGGGAATTCAGCCACACTGTGTCTGGACTTCTGACCTGCAGAATGGCTGAGGTAATAAATGGATATTGTTTTAAGCTGCTCAGTTAGTGGTACTTTGTTACAGAGCAATAGAAAATAAATATATACCATCCACATGCTGATGACTCTAAAATTTGTATTTCCAGCCCAGCCTTCTCTCCTGAACTTCAGTCTGATATCCAGCCACCTACCTAACATCTCTACTTGGATGTCTAACCAGACATTGCAAACTTAACATGTCCCCAACTGGGCTCCCCAGCTTCCCTTTCTCCTAGCTCACTTCTCCTGCAGCCCTTTTGTGTGAAAAATAACAACGCTGTACTTACAGTTGCTTAACTCAGAAACTTTGAATCATGTTTCATGGTCAGTCCATCAGTTTGAAACTTTGACTCTAGTTTCACAATATCTCTGGGATTAACCACTTCTCAGTAATGCCTTTGCTATCACTTTGAGCTATGTCCCCAATGTGTTTCACATGGAATAGTGCTGTAGTTTCTCACTGGACTCCCAGATTTCATCCTGGCTTTCCTACAGTCTATTTTTAACGCACCAACCAAAGTGATGTTGTTAAATGAAAGATCAGGTCGCTCATCTGCTTAGAACCTTCAGTGGCTCTCTGGTAGACTGAGTTACTGGTCCCGATTCTCCATCTCTTCCTTGGCCATATGACTTTGCAATCCCTCTCATTAGAGGGGAAGTATGCTGCCCTATTCTCTGACTCGGGCCTGGCCATGGACTTGCTTTGGGCAAGTAGATAGAAGTGGGGAGAGGTGTGCAGTGTCTCGGTCCTTAAAAAGTCCAACTTGTGTTTCCACTTGCCCTCTGTACCCTGCCCTGGCTGTGAGGACATGACGTGGCTAGCCCAATTGTTCAAGGAGGATGAGAGACATGTGGAGCAGACACAGGCCCAAGCTGCCACTTCATGCTGTCCAGCTGAGCCCAGCCTAGACTTGGCTGGTTCTAAGCTGCCCAGTAGGCATGTGAGTAAAAGAAATGTTTATACATGTCCCAGAGAGTCTGCGCTTGTTTCTTTCCAAGCAATAGCTGACTGAGACAGGTTCAGAAGAGAAGCCAAAGTATTTCCAACAGTCTACAGAGCCAATAGGCTCTGTGAATTCTATCCCCACAATAGCCCTAACCTCTTCCCTACCACTCTCTGCTCAATTGCTGTGCTCCAGCTGCACTGGCCTCTTTGCTTATCCTTGACCTTGCTCACTTCCACTCAGGACTTCGCATTTGTTTCCTTTGAGTCTCCTGGTTTGCCTTCCACTGCCTTCGGGTTTTCACTCAAATGTCATCTCATTGAGAGCTGTTTGCAATTACAACCTCATCCATCTTCTTTCCCTGCCTCTGTTCCTTGGACTATTTTTCTTACAGTGATTTAAAAAAAATTTTTTTACAGTACTTATTGCACTGCTACATATTTTATTTATTTTACTTTTTACTGGTTGACAACCCTCCCACCCCCAACTAGAATGTAAGCTTCACGAGGGTAGGGATTTTTGTCTGATTTGTTCACTCCTGAATCCCTAGCTCCTGGATTGGTGCTCAGTAATATTGATTGAATAAATATCAACATAAATGAAATAATTTCTGATCATTTTAACAGGGAGCCACTTTTTTTTTTTTTCCTCGTACTGTATCATTCTGCTGAAGAACCAAGTCTCAGGAGGGATTAAGCCTGGCTTGGATCTCATTTCCACTCCTTGGCCAGGGCAGAGCAAGATACTTTTATTCATAGTCCCTCCAATGCAGAGGGGAGATTCCTGGGTGTAACCTAAAGAAGGGGGAATGGATGACAGGAAACCCAATACCAGAGAGTGGTCTTTTATGCTGGGCTCAAGCTAACTGTGCCCATCCTGATACCTTATTCTAGAGCTTCCATCTCAGTGTCTGTGGCTCACATTTTGAGAAACATAAGATGCAGTAAAACACATTAGGAAAGTCCTTTGAGAATCTAAAGAAAGATGGGGAAATTGAGTCTCTCCTCCATGTGCAAGGGGAAGAGGAAAGCCCATCTGAAGCCTTTGGACGAAATAAGTCCTGGGCATCTGGGGTGATGAACCCACACAGAATAGGAAGCATCCCCAGGGATTAAAGAATCCCCAGCCTTCCCTAACTGTTGGCATCTGGAATCCCGGATTGAGCCCTTCACCATCCCTCTGGTCTTTTCTCCACCAGAACCGCCATCCCAGGTCTCAGAGGCCCCGTGGGCCTCGGCTGCTATTTCCTGATTAGCAGGGAAGAGGTGAAAGGTAGCTTCTGCCTGGCGTCAGGGCTGCCACGCTGGTTGGCCTCCCAACGGCACTTTTCCACTGTCGCCTGTGATGTGCAGGTCTCTGTGACTGCAGTGCACTTCAGTTGCATGGAGCCTGTGACGGGCCCCTGTGGGCTGGCCCCAGGACCTGACCGCACCGTGCAAATGTGGGAAAGAGCATTCTGAGCGACAGATACCAAGCAACTGGCCCATTTTTGGAAAGCAGATTATTTGTAAGTTGGAAGTTGTCTGCACTTTTAGGGAAGGAAAATCACACAGCCTTTCTAGGTAAAGTGACTCAACATTTAATAGTTTGCTGAGATGGACTTCCTTCCTTACCAATCCTCCTGCCAATTTGATGTAAACATTAACTTGGGATGTCGGTCATGAAGCTGGAATATGGTCTTTGATTTGCACAAGAAGAAACACTCGTCCCCAGCTTTTACCAGCGTGCCTTTACCATGGCTTAATCACTCAATTATTCATCTTCAACACTTTCTGTTCAGTGGGAGTAAATATATTTCTTTTTTCTTTTTTCTGAATTTTATTTTATTTATTTTTTTCTACAGCAGATTCTTATTAGTTATCCATTTTATACATATTAGTGTATATATGTCAATCTATATTTCTTATCTATAGATAACTCATGTAAAAATTAATTAAGGAGGTGAAATTCCATGAATAACTGTGAGCTCTTTAGAGATAGTTGTTATTTAAATTCATAAATTTATTCTGCATTTTGCTAATGTGTTTATTGGTTTGTCATCTTACGTACTGTTGTTAGTTTAAGCCATTTAACATTTTACTTATAATTTTAATACCATAGGGTATTTCTCTTTTAAAATTTTATTTATTTATTTATTTTATTCTTGGCTGTGTCGGGTCTAGTTGTAGGATCGTTTGTTGTGGCGCGTGGGCTTATTTGCCCCGCGGCATGTGGGATCTTATTTCCCTGACCTGCTATCGAACCCATGACCCCTGCATTGGAAGGTGGATTCTTTACCACTGGACCTCCAGGGAAGTCCCTACCACGGGTATTTCTAAGTCCTGGAAATTAGGTTTGAAGGGTCAGAAGTGCTTGGATAATGATAACAATAGTAGCAACAGCAGCAGCAGTAGTAGCAGTAATAATAATAATAACAATCATAATAAACCTAGAAACAATCATTTCTGAAAATTCCTCGTGTGCAGTAGACAGTGCTATTCTGTCCTTTAAGCTTTCAAATCCCTGATTCTTCTCACGAGGTTCATTTAGGGAGTGCAGGCTTTAATAAAGTCAAGTGAATATGGGTCTGAATTCCACCTCTGCCACTGAACTGGCTGTGTGATATCCGGCTAGTTACTTAACGTCTCTGTAAAGTGGGGATAGCAATTCCTATCTCACAGGATCTTTGTGAAACTAAAGTTAAATGCAGTGGTGTAAATAAAGGCCTGGGCATGAAGTCAAATAGTCATTTCTTAAAAAACGACGGCTCCTAATAATGATATACATAAATCGTATGTTACACATAGCAAAGCTCCTTATCTGTGTGAACAGTCAAAGAGGAGTTGAACGAATATGGAAAACTCCTGCCGCTCAGGACTCCAGGAGACAGCACAAACGTTTGGATTTTGGTTGATCATCACAATTTGCTAACCGTCAGTAAATGAGAAGATAGAGGAACTTCCAAGGACTCTGCCCTGAACTACATCCCCAAATCTAAGATGCGCACAGCATCAATTGTTGCTTCTAAACACTTTTTTACTTTCTTACTGAGGTTTCAGTCTTTGAGTTGTGCAAATACCATCCATAAACAGCAGAGTTCATGGGAGGTGGAGGCTGGGAGGCAGGAAGGACACCCTTTAAAAAATCCTTTGCCCAGGATAATTGTAAACACTGGAGAATGCTGCAGGCAAATTAGCATCGTAATCTATGGGAGCAGAAGGCGTGGTGATGATTTTCCCATAAGAAATACATCTATTTTGGAATTCTTAGTAGCTTACTACTTTCTCTACCATGGGAGTCAACACAGTTTGGATTTACTGACTCACCGTCTCTGGAGTGTTTTCCTCTGAATTTTAAACCAAGAGAAAAAAGAAGAAGAGATAAAGAATGGTGGAAGAAATGCAAGGTCAGGAAGAAAAACAATGGGGAAAAAAAAGGAGAGAAGAGGAAATGGAGAGGAGGGGAAAGTAGAGCAAAGGAAGGAGGGGAAAGAAATCAGTGTGCTTCTACAGAGGGTTAGAGTTAAAACATCATATTCCACTTTCTTCCAACTGAATAAAAGTCGAAAATCTTCTCTGATTATTTAAGTATTATTGAAAATATTGGTTCAAAATTTGAGTGTTTTTTCAATCTGTAAGCATTTTATTAAGCTAACTGCAAGTGTGTTTTGAGTATTTACTGTGTGTCTAACTTTGCCAGGTGCTGAGGTGACAGGCTGGGCTTACCGATGGATCAATATCTGCTCCCTCAGAGCCTGTGGTCTGGTTGGGGATTTAAAACAATTAGAAAATTAGATAGCCTATAATCAAGAAGCAAAATTGATAGAAAGGCAGTTTGTTTTAATTCCACAGGCTTCTAGAAAGAACAACAAAAAAAAGAGTGGCCGAGCTAAATACCTTTGGGAAGTTCTGCAACCTGCCGCTACTAGGAGGATCACTGTATTACTGTATTACTTTTCCCTCCTACAGTAAAGGAACTGTCTTAGCCCAGGTTTCCTCAAGGGCAGAGGCTGCCTAGGCTGTGTGCAGGGAGTTTATTAGGGACTGTGAACCCAGACAGCAAAGGGGAGTGAGGATGGAAGGAAGGAGACGAAGCCAACACAAGTGTCGGTTACTGAGTCTGAGTCGCCACCATGAAGGCCACCTGGTGCTCGACCCTGTGGGCCTTTTCTGCTGGCAAATGAAACCAAATCATGGGAAAGTAGGGTGAGAAGTTGAGAAAGAGAGGATGGAATCTCGAGAGGCATCATTTCAGCCTGGGACTGGAGCCCTGTCAAATGTGTCTCAGAATTGTCCACCTAGAAGACGAAAAAGGGAACATTGATCCACTGGCTTCTGAAATGCCTTGGTCAAGGACGACACCCACATGGATTGACTCCCTGCTCCTCTGGGTTGCACTTACAGGATTGCTGGGCAGTCCCCATGGGAGAATAGTGCTGCGGGGTCAGAGATGCTCTGCGGTGGGAAGTGAGAGGCTCCAGGCTGTTGACCAAAGTGAGGCGTTGCCAACTGGCATGTATGTCAGCCTGGTTAAAGCCTCACGGACTTGGACTCTACGAGCAGTGGATGGAGGAAGTGGCGGACCCAAGAAGATTCGGGATGGTGCACGAGTGCTGGCCCATCCAGACACCTGTGGAAGCTTTAAAAATTCTTGTTATCTGCCATCCCGTGGAATTCTTCTTCTTCTGAATATTGGTAAACATGGGAATACTTTCTTGGAAAGGAGTTGGTCCAATTTCAGACAGGGCTCTATCCAGAGGCCCAAATAATTTTTCTTAAATCTCTCTTTTTCTCAACTTTTGCCCGTCTTTGCTGTGTTTTGAATTCATTTGCCAACGGGCTTCTTTGCCACGTGGTAGGAAAGATGACCTCTGGTAACTTGCACTAGTTCACCTGTTCCACTCTTCCTTTTGCTCCTCGGCACACAACTGGACTATTTATCCCAGCCTCACCTGCAGTTAGGTGTGACCATGTGATGGGCTCTGGCTCATGGAAGGTGGGCAGAGTGGTACACGCCATCGTCCCTTGTGAACTTTCACTCTCTCTCTTACTCTCTTTCCCCAGCTGCCAGTAGGCTGCAGAGGATTCAGTGAGGACACCATGGCCCTGGGATGGAGGAAACCTGGGTTCCCGAGTCACTGCATGGAAGGTCACCTGCCAATCGCCCATATTGGAGTGTTGTTAGGTAAGAAAAACACCGCCGTAGTGGTTTAAGCCCCTGCGATTTTGGTATTGTTTACTATAGCACTTAGCCTCCCCTAATACCCTCTCATGATCCACATGTCCCCATCAATTCTTTTTTTTTTTTTTTTACATCTTTATTGGAGTATAATTGCTTTACAATGGTGTGCTAGTTTCTGCTTCATAACAAAGTGAGTCAGTCACACACACGCATATGTTCCCATATCCCTCCCACCCTCCCTATCCCACCCCACTAGGTGGTCACAAAGCACCGACCTGATCTCCCTGTGCTATGTGGCTGCTTCCCACTAGCTATCTATTTTACGTCTGGTAGTGTATATATGTTCATGCCACTCTCTCACTTTGTCACAGCTTACCCTCCCCGCCCCCATCAATCCTTGAAAAGAATTCTCATTATCTCTACTCGAGTTATTTGGCAAACACACTGGACTAATGAGAATTTCCAGGGGACAGGGTGGGGGGCAAGGCGGAGATGCTTGATCTCCACCAGAAACACATGGAAAGGAACCAAATAGTTTATAAAGTGAAGGGATATGGGACAGAAAAAAAAAAAAAAGATGGCATGGCCGTTGTTACGGGATGATACACCAGCATCGGATTCTAGGCTTGGCTTTACCATAACTGAAGTGTGCAGCCCTGGGCATGCAACTCACCTATTCCAGGCCTTGGTTGCCTCCTCGGGACAATGTGAGAGTTGGGTTAGGTGATTTCTACTGCTTTTTCTCAACTCTGAGATAATTTGGTAATAAGATGATAAGAGAGTAAGCTGGACAGTTCCTATTCTTTCCTATGTGGATTGAGTGACACTGCAGAGGGCCCTTCTGCTCCCTCATCTTTACAAGCATCGTGGGGATCGTGGGCTGCTGGCACTCATCCTTGGCACTGCCTTCAACTGTGCTGGTGTTCTAAACGAGAGCTGGGATGTGGTGGAGCCAGAGGGGATGGGTCACCTCCATGCAGTGAAGAAGGAAGACGCAGGCAGCTCTTCCACTGATTCTGCACCTGAAGAGGCAGACTACTTCCCAATCCGTCCCACACTTGGGCAGGGTTGTTTTGAAAGAAGCAAGCAAGGAAGTCCCAGGACCAGAGCTATTTCCCTTGTTGATGGTCCCCCTGGTTGTCCTGTCTTATAGATCTGGAGCTCTCTTCCTAAACAGTGGGTATGATGAGGGAAATAATTACCCTGCCCACTTGATAGATATTTAATCAGGAAGGGCATTGAGTGCAGATTAAGAAATGGCAGAGTTAGGTCAGTTCAGTGGCTGGCAGCCACGTGCAGAGGCCACATGGGTGGAACTGAGAACAGAGGGATCTAGTAAGAAAATGCAGAAGCAAAGCAAGCATTTCCAGGAGCATGTAGAATTCCCGCAAGGGGGCAAGGCAGTGAGAAATGGCATTTATAAGGATTTACAGGAAAAATGGCAAAGGACAAAGATAAACAGTAATAACCACATGCTGAGTCATTTTGGAGGCATCCATAAGGTCTTAGTTGCCTCCATAAGAACATGTCAGACTGTGACAGAAGGGGGAAAGGGGAAAAGAAGTACCAGGCTAAGTAGGTTTGAGGTGCAGACCTAGCTGGTCCTGGCTAGGTGATCTTTATTTCTATGAGGAGGGATCTGTGGTCACAAATAGTACAGTTGGTTGTGTTTTAAAAGGAATTGTTAATTATGCCTGCTAATTTTTCTCATGCTAATCCCTTCTAGGGGCAAGTCCTTCTTAAGCACCCTGATCAGGTATTTTTTCTATATTAGGTGTCTTACTTTGTATTTATTTATTTATTTCTGTTGATGTATAGTTGATTTACAGTGTTTCAGGTGTGTAGCAAAGTGATTCAGTTATACAAATATATATATATTCTTTTTCAGATTCTTTTCCATTATAGGTTATTACAAGATATTGAAAATAGTTCCCTGTGCTAAACAGTAGGTCCTTGTTAATTATCTATTTTATATATAGTGGTGTGTATCTATTAATCCCACATTTCTAATTTATCTCTCCCCTCCTTCCCCTTCGGTAACCATAAATTTGTTTTCTATGTCTGTGAGTCTATTTCTGTTTTGTAAATAGGTTCATCTGTATCATTTTTTTTAGATTCCACCTACAGGGATCCTACTCTGAATCTAAGTGGATGTCTTTGCATATTAGGAAAACTAATAGTGCAGCACTCAGACATCTTGTCATGAGGGACTAAGTTGTGTCCAGGGAGAGGGATGCCCTTGAGAAAAGATCTGGGCTCACATTCTAGATTCGATGGAAAGTGACTGTGTGTCCTGGGGGCAGGGTCAGTCTATGGAAGCAATTGCCATGGAGACAGATCTTATAACACATCTGACCTGGTGGTGGACGTGAAACCAAAAACATGGGGAGAGAATTGCACTCACTAAAAATGTCTAAGACATTCCTTCCTTCCTTGATCCAACAAGTATTTGTTGAGTGCTTATTTTGTGCCAGTCGGGTCACGTGTCCCTGGGATATAGCGATAGGTACCCATCCCAGCTGGATTCAAGGTGCTAAGACCATCGCTGAACCAGGTAAACCAAACAGTGCCAGCTGGTGATGAGGACATCATCAGATTAATGGAATGCAGGGGCATTAGGGGCTTGTGGGGTCAGGGTGTTTTGGTTAAACCCGAAAGATGGCAAGGAGGCAGCCATGCGAGGAGCAGGGTGTTTCTGACAGTGGGAAGAACAGTTGCAAAGGCCCCGAGGAGGGAAGGAATTGGCTTGTTCTGTAACCTGAAAGGAGACCAGAGTGACTGAAGCATAATGAACAGGGTTAGCGAGACAGGAAGTGAACTGGTCATTTAGAGCAGAGTTTCTCAACCGCAGTGCTATTATTGTCATTCGGGACCGGAAAATTCTTTGTTGTTGGAGGCTGTCCCATGCATTGTAAGATGTTTTGCAGCATCCCTGGCCTCCACCCACTAGATGCCATTAGTCCGCCCCTCACCTCCCCCTCAGTTGTGACAGCCAAAAATGTCTCTAGACGTTGCTACATGTATCCTGGGAGTTTGAGAACAAAAAGGAAGGTGGAACACCAAGGAGAGCCACCAGGGTATGAAACAAAAGAGGAAGAGGGCATTATGATTTTATGTGTCTACTGGCTGGGCCATGGTACCCAGATAGCTGGTCAAATTTTATCCTAGATGTTTCTGTGAAGGCATTTTTTAGATGAGGTTAATATTTAAATCAGTAGCTTTTGAGTAAAGCACATTACCTTCCATAATGTGGGTGGGCCTCATCCAATCAGCTGAAGATCTTAAGAGAAGAAAGACTGACCTTTTCCCCAAAGAGGGTATCCTGGCAGCACACTACCTTTGGACTTGACCTGCAACATAAACTCTTCCCTGGGTCTATAAGCTGATGGGCTTGCCCTGCCGATTTTGGACCTGCCAGCCTACATGATCTCATATACCCATGGACTCCTAAACTGACCAGTGCCGCTGCCTGGGGAGGTGGGGCTGGGGGCTGGGAGAAACAATGGGTAGCTGGGGACTAACCAACAGCTTTGAGAATAATGCAGAGAACATATGCTTCGTCAGAGAGGGCAGATTTTTGTAGTGAGGCCAGAGCAGGCGAGTGATGTGGTAACAGAGGCCTCATGGAGAGCTGGTAAAAGATGGTCACCCTGAGGTGGGCAGAGAAGCTTTTCCATGGTACACAGGAGGTCATCCCTGGGGTGCTCATACTAATGGGGGGGGGCAGGACTTTGAGGGGGGTTGAAGGTAACGTCAGAGGAGGTGACAGTCAAGGAAACACAACCACTGCTGTCTTGTGATGATATTTTAACCCCCAGGCTGGTGTAGGGGAGCTGGGGATGTAGATATATGCAAAATACCTCCATTTAGGTGTAACATTACCTGGTGGTCTCAAAATGGTGCTCAGGTTAAGAACAGACTATCTGTTTGCAACCTGATTCAGAGGTAACACCACCAGTTCCTGGAAACCAGGGACAATTATACCCCCATTTCCCACTTGTAGGAGCACTTAAAGAGGTGTTTACGTTGCCAAGTGAACATACTTGACTCTTAAGAATCTCCCTGAATATTTGGAAGTTGGATTTTTTCCCAAGAGAAGCCAGAGGGAGGAGGAAACGTGGTTTCTTCTCTCTTTCCTGCTAGGAAAACACATGGGTTTGCTGATTGGAAGGGGAGATTGAAGAGATGTTTCTTTTTATAGATGTTGGTTTTGGAGTGCGTTCCAGCAGGCATCACAGGTATCCATCTAGTCTCCTCTGTAAACTTGCTGTGACCCGGCCGTAAGGGGAAGCTTTGGCGGCCTCTGCTCCTGGGCTATGTTGCTGACCCAACCTGAAATCCTTCTTTAGGTTGAGTCAGCAACATATCCCATGACTTTTGGGTGATAGGTTCTTCTATATATGACCATAAAGCAAAAGGCCCTTTCTACATAGTGTTGAATTTCCCGGAGGCTATGACCAGGGATTAGACTGAGGTAAAAAAGTTCAAGAGATACTGCTGAAGAGTGTTGACTAATGCATAACTCGGCTTAGTCATGCCCCTCAAGTATTTGTGGAGAGTAAATAAGACCGTGGATAATTGAGAATAAAATGTGTTGCTTTTCACACATTGGGAGAGCTCAACTGCAGATAAATCCCTTAAAACATTTTAATTTCAATTAACTTCATATCATAACACACACAGACACACACACACACACACACAGAGTCACACATTTATTTTTTGGCTTGCTTTACTTCTGCTGTGGATGTAGTTCTCCAAACCTAATGTTATACAAGCACATAACAGTTTTTCTTAAAAATTATCCAATTTATAACCTAAATATAAAAATCTCAAAAGTGACTGTGTCAATACATAGCTAACCAAATAGACCCGATCTTTATAGTTCTGGCCTTTGTTTGTTTGCTTTGGCCCTTTGATATTCATTGTAGGTCATTGGTTCCCCACTGTTGTTTTGCCACTGACACTGCTCAGGACTCACCTTCCTGTACGTAATGGCAGCTCCCTTAGGAGCTGTCTGTCCTCAGGTATTGCTCTTAGACCCCTCAGTACCGTGGTGACCCAATATCATGGTTGGTAACCGCTGGTCTGGTTTATAAGATGGTCAGTGTGATAAGACCACATATAAACACTTCAAATAAGCTTGTGACCTCAAGCTGTAACTGGTAGATTGGAATCATCTGGGTCTGTTCATTTCCGTGTTTTACTTAAATAAGAGACATAATTTTTCAAACATTAACAAAAATTGATATTTCTTAACGATGGAGTATTTTTAGTGGTACAAAAACTTTGGTCATTGTACTCAAGAAATCTGGCTGTGGTCAAACCCAACAGGTGACATTAGTAGCTCTGTGACTGAGCAGATTACTCAACTTATTTTGAGTTTCAGTTTCCTTATCCATAAAGTGGGGCTAAGAATCATCAGCCCCAACTCACATGCAGGGTTGTCATGGTAATCACAGGCAATGGGATTAGTGAAAGTGGCGGTAAATTTTAAAGCACTGGACTTATATGAGATTGCGTTCCGTCACAAATAATTGTCGAGCGTTCACTAATCTGCTGTCACCCTCCGTGTGCTAAGCTCCAAGTGTAATATCCAATATAGAATAAACAGGTAAGACATGATCCCCACCCTCGGGGATTGCACTAGGAGAAGCCCCTGAAATAAGAAAGAACTAACACTCTCCAGCCCCTATCTAAGAAGTAATGAGAATTTAAACCATTAATTAATTAGCTGCACAAAGACTTAAAGTGATTAATTAGCTTCACAAAGACTTAAAGAGCATTGATTGAATTTTTGTACATGGGGTTCTATTTTGGTTTTGAGTCAAGGTGGTAAGGTTGACGCCTTTAATTTATTTATAGAAATAGAACTCTTTTTAAAATTATAAAAATAAACTGTGCTCATTTAAACTAGAGGCTACGGAATTGCAAAAAATAGAAATTGCGAGTCCCTTGGCTTGAACTGGAGATGAACCCTAGCTCTGCTCTCACCAGCTGTGGCTGTCACCCCTCAGACTGTCAGTTTCTCATCATTAAAGTGAGGTTAATAAATACTAAGGGAAAATCTTGTGAGAATTAAGAGCAAAATGATTCAAAATGCCAAGCATAATATTTGGTGAGTATTTAATAAATGCTGTGGTATTTTTCTCCTTCCTATATTTTGAAAGTTAATTTGAGTGGAATTAACTTTACATGTAATGCACTGATCTGAAATAAGCTTGATCTACTATGAATATATATTTGGCTTATTTTGGGTTCCATCAGTGCGTATCAAATGTCTCCAAATCGCGAGTGCCCCGTGGAAGGCCCTTCCTCACCATTTTACTAACTAACAGTCCCAAGGACTTTTCACATAATTGATCATTAACTCTCAGAAAATGCCTAACGGGCGAATTACCCTGGCTGCTTTACATTTTTGAGGAAAAGGTACATTTACAAAATTGTCTTTTTCTTTGTTGAATAACTTTAACCTCCAACCACAGTCATTTCCCTGTGGGCGCAAACAGAGGGAAATGTTCTTTCTGAGTATTTAGTAAAGACTGGGGGCTTCCCTGGTGGTGCAGTGGTTGAGAGTCCGCCTGCCGATGCAGGGGACGCGGGTTTGTGCCCCGGTCCGGGAAGATCCCACATGCTGCGGAGCGGCTGGGCCCGTGAGCCATGGCCGCTGAGCCTGCGCGTCCGGAGCCTGTGCCCCGCAACGCGAGGGGCCACAACAGTGAAAAGACTGGAGCCATCAAAATAAGTAAATAGTGAAGTTTTATTTTCATTATTCTGCAGTCATCGTTTTATTGTAAATTAAGGAAAGAACATTTGCTGGTTGGCAAAGAAGCAGAAGAGGTTTTCTCTTTTATTGATGTCTCCAGTGTTGTGACACAGAGCCTATCAGATGAAACAACGTCTACACTAATGAAAATGGATTCTGTTTGCTCCTCAGTTAAAGTTAGGAGGTCCCAAAGAATAGTGGATATACTGAAAGTATGTCTCGAAAAGTCTTCCTTCAGGTAGAATGTATTTCACAGTATCACAGGAAACGATCATCTTTTGTTTTGTAAAGGAGGCGATCCTGGTGTTACAGACAGAGCCTGCACTTTGGTGTCATAAAACCAGTTTCACACTGGACTGCAGATCTATCTTGTGGTCCAGGCAAGCTGGTCAACCTCTCTGCACCTGCATTTCCTCATCTCTGATGTGGGGCACATACTACCTGCCTCACAGGAAGGTCAAGAGGATAGCACGGGGCAGTAGTCACATTTCCTGTACACAGTAGGCATGTCGTAAATCTTTAGTCTTTCACTCTCTGCCTCCCTTAATTAAAAATGTTAGGCTAGGTGGTTTTAAAACTAAACATCTCTCATTTGTTTGGCAGGCTACAAAGTGTTTCCATATACATTTTCTCCTTTGATGTTTCAAAACAGCCCTGTGAAATAGGTAGGCTTGACTTAGTATTAACACTGTTTTGCAGATACAGAAACAGTGCTCAACGAGCTTAGGAGAATTAGCTGCCCCTCTTGCTTGGCTGGTGAAGGGAGATGCAGGGAGAAGGTCCAGGTCCTTTGGTACCTGAGTCTGTGCTTTCCCCACAGGCTACTTTGTAGCCCCTCATCTCTTTGTGGAAAATCCAAATGGTAAACTTGAATATATTCTTCTTGTTTTCTGATGATAACTGTGTGTCAGGGTTCAATCAGAGGTTATCACAAGGGATTGGTTTATGCAATTACGGGGATGGACCACGGAAGCCAGGAGTCTGTGGGGTAGGCAGTCAAGAAGGGAAGATGATGAGCGTTCAGAATCCCAGAAGCATGGACTGAAACTTGGAGTCTCTGAACTCAGAGGGTGGGGACGGGGGAAGGGAAAGGCTCATCCCTCTTTTAAAGGGCTTCCAAATGTTTAAGTCAGGCCTGCTGGGATGGTCTCCCTATTGTTTAACTTACAGTCAGCTGATTAGGGACCTTAATTTCATCTGCAAACTTCTTTCACAGCAGGACCTAGTAAGTAATACCGGTGCCTGACTGACTCACTGGGAGAAGGTGTGCATGTGCTACCACTCGGCTTCTGCTTCCCTCCCTTCTCTAACTCCCAGGAGAGAGGGTAGCCTTTGTAGTCCACGCTAACCAGAACAGACCAGAAAGGGAATTCTGCGGTCTGTAGTTCAGCCGAGCGAAGCTGAAACATCGCAAAGCCGTCCCCATAAAAAGCCGAAGTCCACCACTGAAATGTATTTCTCCACTAATGTGTTTCTCTGGCATCTGTGCATACCTTCTGGTCACTGTGAGGGAAGCTTGAGCAGACTAGGAAAGAGATTGGTCAACACGAATTTCTACTAGCATATCTGCTGTCGGGTTCCAAGGATAGAGCTTCTCTGCACACTAGCTCTTGTGGATTGGATTTCTGGAAGGTTCCCAGAGATATTGCCCACATAGGGCATGTTTGCTGATAGATGGAGTGGGCACATGATTCATGCTAGAATGTGAGCTGCTTCATCATCTCGGGCGAAAACAAAACAAAGCAAAAGCAGCCAAACCAAATAAAAAGTGACAACTGCAGCAACAATCGACGGTAATGAGACTGTGACACTGATGACACCAGGGTTTTATCAGTTTAAGGTTTCTGTTCTTCCCTCGATGACTAGAATTGTTTGGTGATGCTGAAACAAAAATCAAGGGATGGCATGCCTGGGGATGGACCGTTTACCTCTGCCATGCATCGAGTACTTTGTCCTTGTGCCTGGCACAGTATCCCATTAAGTAGTGCATTAGTCAGAGTCTTCACAGAAATAGAAAAAAACCCTACATATATATTTCATATAATCATATCATATAGTATATGATATATTTTAAGGAATTGGTTCATATGATTATGGAGTCCCAAGATCTGCAGTTAGCAAGCGGGATACCCAGGAGAGACATAGTCTAGTTCCAAAGGCCAGCAGGCTTGAGAGCCAGGGAGAGCTGGTGTTTTAGTTTGAATTCCAAGGCAGGAGAAAAATACATGTGCCGACTCAAAGGAGGAATTTGGGGAAGGGTCAGCCTTTTGCTCTATTTAGGCCTTCAACTTATTAGATGCAGCCCACATTAGGGAGGGCAATCTACCATACTCAGCCTATCGGTTTAAATGTTAAGGGCCTGAGAGGGTAAAAGGAATGATGTCCGTGTCACTAGTCTAGTGTCAGCACTGCTGTAGTCACTGGTAGTTCCACACGGGAAGAAACAGTGGATAGAAGGATGGCTGCGATGATGGCATTTCTTAGGACACCTTTGGATTCATCATGAAAACAACTACTCTCTGAGCAGCTGCGGGCAGCGTTTAGTACATAAACCGTCATGCAAGTCGAGAGGTTCAAATCTTCGTGTTCACTTTAAGAACACTCGTGAAACTGCCCAGGCCATTAAGGGTAGGCACATCCGAAAAGCCACCAAGTATCTGAAGGATGTCACTTTAAAGAAGCCGTGTGTGCCGTTCCGTCGCTACAATGGTGGAGTTGGTAGGTGTGCCCAGGCCAAACAGTGGGGCTGGACGCAGGGTCGGTGGCCCAAAAAGAGTGCTGAATTTTTACTGCACATGCCCAAAAATGCAGAGAGTAATGCTGAACTTAAGGGCTTAGATGTAGATTCTCTGGTCATTGAGCGTATCCAGGTGAACAAAACCCCCAAGATGCAGCGCAGGACTTACAGAGCTCATGGTCGGATTAACTCATACATGAGCTCTCTGTGCCACACTGAGATGATCCTTACTGAAAAAGAACAGACTGTTCCTAAACCAGAAGAGGAGGTTGCCCAGAAGAAAAAGATATCCCAGAAGAAATTGAAGAAACAAAAACTTATGCCCGGGAATAAATGCTGCAAAAAATAAATGCAAATAAAAGTAAAAAAAAAAAAAAAAAGTTAAACTTATCCAAAACCACCCTCATAGAAACACCCAGAACAATGTTTGATCACATATCTGGGTACCCTGTGGTCCAGTTAATTTGACATATAAAATTAACTGTCACAGTAGTTTCAGGTGATACCAAGCATGAAAGAAAATCCCGGTTCCCTGGAGGGCCTCTAATCCTCATTTCTCAGGATTCCTGGGCTTTTCCTCTGGCTTTCGCAGTGCTGGGCATTCCACCTGTGCTTTCCTTCAAACCTCCACTTCCATTCTTTTTTGCCCAGAAACACAAAGTTGAGCTGTACTGTGTACATAATTACTTGGGGCAGCTGCCTTGTTGTCTGCTACTCATGTTAAAGTGACTGTCCCCTGTCTCAGGAGTACCAAAAGGTGGGAGGGGTTGCCGTGGAGGAGCATCAGGCATCCTTGCTGCTGAGCTCTGACTGATGCCACGTAGGGATGCTTTCCTCAGCCCATGCTGCCACTTACCCCTCTCCTGTTGGGTTTAGTGGCTCTGGAATTAAGGAACACACATGTGAGAGGTTGTGGGTAGATTGCAAAAATGGCCAGTTTTTCATGCTTGTGATTTGACTTTGAAACTCTTCGCATCGATAAGTGGGGTTTATTTCCCCACTACTTGAGTCTAGGGTGGGCTAGTAATTTGCTTTGGCAACGAAGTGCAGTGCAGGTATCAGTGATAGTTCTGAGCTCAGGCTCCAGGAGGTCTTGCGTATTTCCATACTCTCAGAACCCTGGCCGGATCATTTATGAACAAGCCCAGGCTAGCCTGTTGGAGGACAAGAGATTATGTGGAATAGAGATAAGTCATTTCCATTGAGACCATTCTAGACTAGTCTAGCTCATCTGGCCTAGTAGCCAACCATAAATGCATTAACGATCCCAACTGAGACCAGAAGAGCCACCGAGTGGATCACTGATCACAGCCCCAGTTACCGACCTGCAGAAATATGACCTAAATAAATGGCCATTGTTTTAAGCTGCTAAGTTCTGGAGTGGTTTGTTATATAGTAGAAACTAATGGATACAGTTATCACTTTATACCTGGAGTACAATTACTGATATGGACTCTCTGAGCATTTTGTAACTCCCTGTTTTGGAACAAAGAATTAATAGGATATTTCTGCTGCTGAAGTTAATAGGTTTCTTCTGCCTAGCATTTTTCTGATATAGCTTAGCTCCTACACTCTCAAAGCTGACATATGTATATAGAATAGAGTTTAGTAGTTTGGTAGAACCTTCAAATTTTAACATAGACTCCTGAATGACATAAGACACTAGGCTTTGAATATTTGTTTAATTAGGTATTCCATGGACCCCCTAAGGGTTTAAGAAAGCATGAGCCCTGGCTTCCTTCTTATTCTTGTTCAAGTAAATGCAGGTTTTAACAGGCCAAGTGGCCTAAGTAGGTGACAACTCTACTCATTTCCTATTGCATTCATAGTCTCCTGCCAAATTTCCTTGACTTCAATGGGGTCACAGATTTGAAGAATTACACAGCTATTTAGTGGTAGTGAAAGAACAATTTCAGAGGAGATTCATAGATTTTGATGACTATGAATCATACCTTAAGAATCTGTGGCTACCTTTGAAGTGCAAACCACAGGATGTATCTGATTTACTCAGCAGCTGTGCTATTCCTGTGGTTCAGTTTCCAAAAGACCTGACTGAGCTGAAAATCAATTGTTCCCACCAAGAAGACCATTGGTAAAAATGTTGGGTATGTTAACCAGAATTGTACTGAATTTTCTGGCCACACGGCCAAAATCTTGCTCAAGTTTTGGAGTTCACTGGCTTTGTAGCAATGTTTTCTTTCATGAAACTCTTGAGATCAGAGCTGAGTCTCTTAGGGATGTAGACTGTGATTCAGAAATGAGGTCTGCTCCAGCTTAATGTCCTCCTGAGGTTCTTCAGAACAGCTTGGTTTAACATAAGTTTTCTTATTGACTGGTCGAGATGTACAAACGACCTACAAGAATGGATTTTTGAATGTGTTTGGGGAAACAACTTTTATTTTTAGATTCCTTCATACTGAGTGAAGAGAAAGTGTATTCCAGATAGTCCTCTAATTATAAACTTAATCCAGTTAGCGTACCAATCTGGCAGATGTTTTAGTGTAACACAAATGAATATTTTCACTTACCTGATTTGTTTAGTTGAAGGTTCTGGTGGACCACATGTGTAAATTTCTAGGAACTATGTCTCAATTAAACGGATCACCAAATTTTTGGAGAAATCTAGTGGCTTTGCCGCCCTGCCATGTGCACATTTAAAAAATATCTTCTATTTGATTGAAAAAAGATACTACTCTTCAACTGACAAATCATTCCTATCCTTCATCAGAAACATCTTCCTTTTAAGAGGCTAACTTTATTTTGGCACAAGAGAGAGGCTGTACCTTCCTAAGGGGTGACATTATGCTTTCAGCTTAGCCAAGCCCAGCTTATTAGACTTCCAATGAAAAAAGTTAATCCAATGACAATTTGATTAGATGATGACGATGACGATGATTAGTTGTAATTACATTTACTGAGTGCTGGGCAAGACACTAAATAATCCATATTAATCATCTTATTTAATCCTCACAACAACCCTGTGAGGTAGGCACTATTATTATCCCTATTTTCAGGTGAGGAAATTGAGGCACAGAGAAGTCAAATGTCCAGGTAGCATAGCTAGGAAATGGAAGAGATGGGGCCCAAGTATGGTTTTGTTAGACTTGAAACTCATAGCCATTTCAAAATACTATATAGTATTAAATAAAGTACTAAAGAATTTCTTTTCTGCATCTTATTTTATCAAAACATGAGCAACGAGTGGCAGCTCCTTTTGCAAAGGCAAGGTGGATGCTTATAACAGTAGGGGAGGAAAAACAATTTTCCCTCTACACTTCTGAGTTCTTAGTTGAGACCTCTGTAGTAAAAGACAGATTAATAAGAGAAAAACAAATATATTTATTAACATGTAGACCTCATGTAGACATGGGAGGTGCCCAGGAAAAAAATGAGTCAAAGAGGTGGCTTAGAATTCAGGCTTCAATACCATCTCAATGATTTTTCGGGAAAGTTGGAGGTCCTAGAAGAATAGATGGGAGATATGATAGTTTGTGACAAAGTTTGTCTGGGTGTGGTGTCAACTGCTAGTCTCCCCTCCTATGATAAATCAATCTTCCGTGGTTGATGAAACTCCAAGGGAAGGAATTTACAACAATTCAGTTCCTTTTGGAGGATCTGTCTTTAGTCAGATAAGGGAAGTTCAGAGAAAGTCCCTTCCTGCATTTGCTGTTTTCAAGTGCCTACAAAATAATCAGTATACCAAAGTGGCATATTTTGGGGTGGCGTGTCCTGTGAGCCTTTAAAGCAATATCAATTGGTTTAACTTTTGGTTGAGGAACACGGAGTGTTGACTCGTAGGATAGAGTATGGGAAATGATGTCAAGTTTACCATCTCTATTGGATTATACTCTGAAAGATCTTTTAGACTTTAGATTCCATTCATGGAAGAATATTTTACCATAATTCTAGAGGCAGGGGAAAGAGAGAGGAAGAAAGAAGGTGGAGAAAGAATGAGAGAAAAGAGAGAGAGAGAGCGAGCTGCCTTTCCCACCACCAACCGACTGTTGACCATCCCATATCTCTCCAGGCTTCTTTTCATACATCCAGGACACGTCAGTGCAACTCTTAGTATTTCAGTTGCATTGCTTGGAAAATTAAAGGTCATAATACATTGTAAAGTGTGGTCTTATTTTAATTAGTTCTGTATACAGCTGCTTTTATTTGAGCTCTGTCAGCTCTTTGCCCTCCGTGGGCAGCTACAACTGGCTGGCACGCAACTAGCCAAGTACGTGTTAGTTAGCACATGAGGTAGAGTTTGTGTACCCACGTCATGAAAAGCCCATGCAATTTAGGCATTTTGAATCTTCTTGGAGCAACCCCAGTGGGATTCTGCAAGGGAGCCTGCAGAACTGACTTCTGGCTGCAGGGAAACGCAGGGCCAAGGCCTTTCCCAACCAAAATATGTTGGTGACATTTCCCTGCATAGACATCCACCCTGGTTATCGAGGAAATCCCCGGTGCCTGGAGAGGTAGGAGAAGTGGATTCGAAGATGCTCATCTCGTGTAGCCGGCCTCAGAGAGCCTTTGACAAGGGAGGAAGAAGCTAGGATGACTCACTCCACATTTGCTGGGTGGGTCACACGCCTGCCTGCCCAACGGAACAGGAAGGCCCTTATTGTACTCAATTGTTTTCCTGAATGCCTTTCTCAACAACAGTGAAAGGAAACATTACCCTTTGGCTTCGAGCCATCCAGGCTACTCCGTACTTACAGTGCTCAGAATGTAAAAGTTGGGTTCAGCGAAAACCTGCCGAGATGCACGGCTGCAGTTCTTTCTGTCTGTGTTTCAGATTAAACGGCTGCCTTCTGCGGTAAACAATCCCGGATGATTTAAGACAACGGGAACTCCCTTTACTAGCAAAACCCCCAACCCAAGTCTGACTGTTTGTTTTACAGGCCCGTTTCACCATCCAGTAACCCCATGGGGGGCCTCGACACCACCCTCCACTGCATCGCTTGAATAAAATACACGAAAGGCCCCGCAGTCCAGCTACACCCTTCTTGGAGCTGATCGCTCCAGAGGGACGGGGCGGGTGGGGAAGTGTGGCCTGGGGAAAAAGAGGAGGAGGAAACTAGAAGGTTCGTTGATATGCAAAAGAGGCCTGGAGAGCTTTAGTCTCTGGGTGGGATTACAGGCACGGTAAGGCCCCAAGGATAGTGCTCCTATCGTCAGAGCGCCCAGAAGACCTTAACACCACTCCCCACTCCGGAGAGTCTGCGCATCATTGTCAGGGGTTGTGGTGTCCCTCCTGGGCACAAGCCAGGTCATTCTTCTCCCTTGGACCCCCTGCCCGGGCCCTTGCCTGTCCCTCTGCTGCCCACTCCTGAGAAGGCAGCTCCCCTGGGCTCAGGGGCCAGACTTGTGCTGCAGTTTGTGGTAGAAAATAGGGTCGGGGGATGAGGTGGAAAGAATAGTTCTCTCCTTGACGCAGGATCGCTCTGCGCCCCGAGCAGCCCTCACTGTGCTCAGTGTGCCAGCAGCCTCCAGGCCTCGGCTTCCTGAGCTGGACTCCGCTCTCCCTCCTCAGAGGCTCGAGCTGGAGGCTGGAGGGGGGCTCAGGAGGGCGGGGTGGCGCCAGGAGGGCAGATTGCACGCCGTTCCTTCTGATGCCAAAAGCTCAGCTTCTCTGGACACCGGCGCCAAGAACTGAATTGTGGGGAGGGCTTGGGGTGAGGTGCAAAAGCACAGCCTTATTAGTTTGCCAGGCAAAGGGGGACACAGAGGGCTCCTGCCTCAAGAAGCTAAGTGTCCCAAGCCGGGAGGATGTGACGAGGAGTTTTATAGCAATACTTCAGGGGTGGGGCTGCTGAGAGAATTAGGGTGTGTGCAGGGTCTCAGGTGCTTGGTCTCCCAATCTTGATGAGCTTCTCTGGTCCCTTTAATCTCGCCTCAGGTGGATTCTTAGCTGCTCCTCCGTGGATTAGCAACTGTTTGAATCTGCTCTTTGGAACTCAGGGAAGGTCATGGAGGCTGGAGTCTTGCCTACGAGAAACGGGGGATGAAAAGGCTTCCATGCCCGGGAACCCCACGGGGTCCCCGCTTGGTTTCATTTCTGGCCTCACACCCTGGCTTCTGCCTTCTTCCAGATTCTTCTGCACCTGCTCCATCCACTTCTTATTCCCGGACTGGCTCGCAGACACAGGCGAAGGGTTTCTTGGCCCATCTGTTCTGACACAACTGAAAGCTGAAATCAGAGCTCACCCAGAAGATCCCGCCTTGTGCGTTTATTCCACATCCTCCAGGGATTTTGTCAGTTTATAGCAATACATACCCAGAAAGGCAGGTTGCCAAAAAGTTTCCTGGGCTCCAAATAGTTTGGGCAACTAGAGTAAGGAAAAGCAAACAGGTGCTTTGCTGTAGGACTTCTCAGGGACAGAACCGTGTGGCTGCGTGCTGTGACTTTGCAGAGAGGCTCAGATGTGTCGGTTAACTTGTCTGCTTAAGTACTAATCTCTAGTTCCGAAGTGGGAACCATGCGCAGGGGCTTTTCTGTCAACTGAGTGGGACTTTCTCAGAGAATTCGGGCTCACTGGACAGGAATAACACTCCAGGCAGCTTTGTGGCTGCCTCTAGCCCCCCTGAATCCACTGAGGGGAGGGGGAGGGTCTGGGCTCGGGAGAGGGAAAGCTTAGGGCTTTCAGAGCTCTGAGCAGGGTGCCGGGTACACATCATCGTGTACATTTAATGCACTTCATTGGGAGCAGAGTGGGGACAGCGATTGTGATGTCATGTTCCAGGGGTCGGAGTGGGAGAGCAGCATGGGACCTCAGGCTGCCCCTGACAAAGGGTTGGAAGATTCATCCTTTTGGGAGAACTAACCGGTAGAGTCAGGGCTCCTAGTGGAAACAGCCAAGCTTATGCAAGCTAGGGTGCGTACGCTCGCATGGCCCACAGTTCTCTAAGGGACATCAAAAAACAAGCAAGCAAAATCCCAACAACAACAAAAGCCAAACCACACCCTTAAATTCAAACATCACGTTACTATACACCTAATGTTTGTAAAACATACTGTCAGCATGTTTTAACCGGATGGAACCATCATGCTCATGCATTGGGGCCAGAGTGAAAACCTCATTACAGAGCAGTATTTAGAAGCCTAAACTCCGGGGGCCAGGGGCAAAGGGGGGCTGTCTGGAGACGACAATCAGTACACAATGTTGCTAACGTTGGAACCACCTCTGCCTTTTTTTTTTTTAAAGAAACATCTCCTATTAACACCTCTTGGAAATAACATTTCATGGAACAGTTAGGAACATGTTCATCTATATAAATTCCAACTTTCTTTGTTCTCTTTTCGGGGACAAAAGAGATCAGCAGAATATCTAAAGCAGAAATGAACAACATCCAACCACGCAGTTTTCAAAGCACTTTTTTGACAATTTTATGTTTAAAAAATTACATTCTTATGGCGACCCAGCGAGGAAGTTCTAGAAGGTATTAAGAAACTGCCGCCCCCCCCCACTTTTTTCCTAGTCTTATTGAAGTATGATTGACAAATGAAATTGTAAGATATTTAAAGTGTGCAACATATTGATTATATATATAATCCATATATATATATATATATATATGTCACGCACAATGTGAAAGAATTTTCCCCATCAAGTTAATGAACACATCCATTGCCTCCCATAGTTACCCTTTTATCTTGTGAGAACAAGTTCTCTCTTAGCAAATTTCAGTGACACTGTACAGTGTTGTCAACGGTATTTACCGTGTTATGCATGAGATCCCCAACTCTTACTCATCTTGTAAGGCTAGTTTGTTTATTTTATCAACCTCTCCCTATTTCCCCCTCCACCCCCCCCAGCACCTGGCAACCACTTTAGGAGTTCGATGATTCCACATATAAGCGATACCAAAAGGTATTTGTACGGACCCCTTTTTAACGATAAAGAAGTTGACGTTCACCTGTGGGAGGGAAAGGGCGATTAGGATTAATCATCACTTGACACTAGTGTCTTCCTAGCTCTTTAGTTTTACTTCACTTTGGCTCATCATGTATGATTTGTAATCTTGTAAATATATTTGTCCACTTTCCCACCGGATTATAATGTACTTGAGGTCCTGAAGTGTGTTTTACTCTCTCCCCAGGCTCTGCTTCCTCATCCAGTACCTTACTTTGTGACTTCAAAGTATTTGATAAATTGGGAGTGAATGGAATCAGTAGCAGGACCAAACATTCAGTTTTGAATGCTTTGAAGCTTTCATCTACCACCCAGCAATGCTGCCCTCTACCACACAGTGGTGGTGGCACCTAATAGGGGTTTTGCTGTATCAGTGTTAGAACAGCAAGAAGAGATTAGTACTGTGTTCTGTAGGGGGGTCTTCATAGAGAATTCATCATGACCAGTTCAACAAAGACTTTTTGGATCAGTATGTGGTTTTACACAATCCCTTTTTGTTTTCTTTCCCTAATCATACACCACTGCATGGGAATTTGCTTTTGGAAATGTGGAGAAGCAGTCTTCTTTCATTTATTTAGAGTTAAAATGTATACACGTATAATTTTCCTATTTTGCTTGTTTTTTTCTATATTATATTTTATACAATTTTGAATTTATTTTCTCTGAGTTTAGACACTCATAAGATTCCTGACATTGGCCAATTTCTGCCTGGGCTATGAGAAATGAGATCAATCCCTACAGTACAGGGGAGAGAGAACATTTTTTCAGGGCGTCCAGTGTGTGTACTGTGTGACCTCAGGCAACTTACTTAATCTCTCAAGGTGTGTTGCCTTGTCTGTAAAGAAATCCTTATTGCCTGTATAGGACTTGTAATGAGAATTAAGTGAAATCAGACCTAAGCTAGCTCATATGGACCCATACCATGTGCTCGATAAATCTTTATTTTCCATCCACTTCCTCTATTTTTAACTCTGAGGTATATTTATTATGTAACCTTGAGAGAGCTCTTTCAACACTTAGGCGTAATATCAGTCTACATTTATTCTTACTTTTTTTCCATTAGCCTATGCTTTCCCACAATAAATTCTAAACACCCTGAGGATAGAATAATGTATTTTATTTTTAAGTGTTTTTATCCCCACCTACGATATGCTCATCATCAAGTAGGTGATCATACACTTTTTAACTAGCTTTTCTTTATTTCAGCTTCATCATTTGTCATGTGGTGATAATGACTGTATTTGCCCCTGTATAAGAAATTAATAAGAAATGGAAAAAAACGCATAAATCTCAGATATTCATGGTGGAGATCTGAGGTGGTGTTGCTGTTGACTATTGATTTACCCTACGATTTCCCTAATCAGAGGACACTGGGATCTATACTCATCACTCATTTCTCTCTGTGTGGCAGGATTCCCAGCTCAATCTGCAAATTGGCAAGCAGCGAAGTTTGTGCAGACAAGAGAGTCAGAAATAAAGTGACTCTATAATTTGTTGTTCAAATGGGAACACATGTGAAAGTGAAAAGTGTTGCTATTAGCAATGGTGGTAAACCAGGGCTGTACAGGGCAAACCATGGTCACTCTGGCTGTAGTGTTGGGTACCAAGGTTATCTCTGCTTTGTGACAGCCACCCCTCACTAACCCCATTGATATTAGAATATTGAGACAATTATAATATTAATTGAATTTTGTATGCACTCTGCAGCATGTATTTAACACATGCATTTCTTGACCACTGTCTATTAGTAACTGATTGGGGTACTATGTTGCTAAATGAAGCATATTCTGTTGAAGAGAACTATCTAAGTAAGAGAAGAGTCCAAGTATAGCAGAAGTCCATAGTGTCTTTTTTTTCCCATGGTGTCTTTTAACATGCAACTCACAATTGAATGAGAGCCTCAGCTGTGGCGCTGCTACCCATATTACCTGTGTTTCTTTCCCAAGCTACCTGGTCTCTCTGCAGCCCCTGGGCAGCATAATGCCAGCTGTAAGAATTTTCTCTGTAAGGTAATAATCAGTTTCGCTCCAAGAGAACTTACTCTTGTAGAGTGAGTTCTTGTAGAGCTGGGAGAGAAATTTCTTTGCAAACAAAAAATGCCTAAACTGCTAGAGTTATTAATTCTTTACATTTGTCCTCATTTTGTTAGAAGTTGGCTCTCCGAGGACTTGTAATGTCTTCAGTGATATGGTAATAACCACTGAGACCATAACTTTGTCTTTCATGGAAGACCAATAAATCCACAAAGTATTTAAAATAAAGATGTATATTTAAACGGTTTCACATATGAGATTACTGCCTATTAGCCAGATGGGAATCAGATGCCTCCTGATGTGCAGTTACCCAATGAGCATATTTTTTTGTAAATAAAAATCTTTTTGACTAAGAAGGTAAGACTTTTTCTGCTGTTTCTCACCTAGCAATGGGGTTTTATGGCCTGTCTGAAGAGCCTAATGATCTCTTCTAACAATGTGTTTAATGGTACATTTTGTTCACTAGGATATTGTAAAGAGGACTGAACATGAAGAAAATCAAGCTCAAATCCATACCTTACCTTTTATTAGCTAAATGGCTTTAAGCCAGTTACTTTATCACTACGGCCCTCAGTGTTCTCATTTGTCTAGTTCTTTTACAGATCAAATGAGATAACATATGTCCAACACTCTGTCTAGCCTAGAGTCAAAAAGTTAATAAACCTAATTAGGATATAGTAGCATGAGGTGTGGGCCTTTTGTTTACCTCCCTAGCATGGATGCTTGAACACTTAATAAATAGTAGTGGAATGGATAAATAGTACTGACTAGAAGAATAATTGATCATTTTAACATGTCCCCATGAATTCATTTAGCATAGTGTTGTACATATGTTGTACCTTCCATCTCTCCTATTCTGGGCCTGGAAGTAAAAATGTGAAAGGTGAATAGAATCAGCACATTTCACAATTCTTCAAGTTATTCAATCATCATTTTTCACTTGTTTGTTCTTCCCTTCACCCTGGCATCTATTACATGTGTAGATCATTAAGAATCTCTGTGGCCTTGCTACTCATGACCAGCATCATCTGAAAATTTGTTAGGGATGAAGAATCTTGGGCCTCACCCCAGCTTTACTGAATCAGAATCTGTGTTTTAACGAGATCCAGATGATACAAGTGAACATTAACATCTGGGAGGCCCTGCTCTAAGAATGAAGGAGTCTGTTTGGTGTCTTCTAGGAGCTCACAATTTAATTGGGAAGGCAAGCATGTACATAGATAGCTAGTATGGATCTCAGACTGCATGCCTTGGTGTGCACAAAATATGACTTTATTTTTCCTGTAACTCAGTTTAATTCCTGTTTCCAGCTCCATATGTTGGCATGGTGGAAACTTCGTCTCAAACAATGCAGAGCTTTGCTCACTCCCTCCTGGTGCAATAGCAAGTTTTAGGGATGAGAGATGATCAGTTCATTAGTCATCTGTTCACTGAGGTGTTCTCTGAGATTCCATGGGCTGCATTGGTCCTTGTTTTCCTACAGATGTGATAGTCTTATTTATTTATTTATTTTTCTTATGGACCCCTTAGAGCCTAGTGGCTGAATGTCCCTAAGCTTGATGCCATGAGGGGACACGAAGATTTCAGGGGGGCTTCCCAGGGCCCTGTAGGCTTGGACATGAGCCCATGAACCTCTGCCCAAGAGGTAGAACAGGTGAAGAGAGTGTATGAGTGTGTGTGTTTCTTCTGAGCCCCACTTGAAACTTTGCTCTTATTATTCTTTCTCTTACTCTTAGCTCAGGAAAGCTCTTTCAACCCTCGGGGAAATCCTTCCCTCTCTTGATTTCTTATATTTTCCTCAGAGGCACCAGCATGATCTCTTAATGGGTTTAAGTTCTTGGAACCACAAATGCCAGGAGGTTCTGCCACACACAACAATTCCCTGAGGCAAGGGGCACTGGGCCTCCTCTTCCCTTGTATGAAGGAAGAGGGGGAGATTTCCATGAGGTCAATTCAAATAAAATAATATCTCATCAATATTATTTCGCTAAGAATAATAGAACGGAAAAATAAAGAGAGATTAACTACAGAGTGAGACATAAACTGGGGCCTGACTGTGTAGTAGTACATGAATGAGAAAGTCATTCATTAAGGAAAATCCACACAAGTTTCCATTAAGTGATTTGCCTAAGGTCATATAATTAGTCCATGGTAGACCTGGAACTTTCTCCCAGATCTTCTGATTCCAAGGCCTCTGATGCACATTGTTGACTAGAGTGACACAGATTTATTTCTTCATTCAAGTCTTTACTGGGTAAATTTGTGTAAGTGGGTTAGCATAATATACTGCTTTTGACAGGTTTAACATCCTTAAAATTCCAATAGATTGGTAACTGGGGTGCACACCTGTTGATTTTGCCTTCTTAGCATGCAGTTCCCTTATTTCTGATAACAAAACATTGCTTTTCCTTTAAGGGCCAAATCTGCCCTGTTATGTGTAGATTTGGTGGGACAGTACCCTGGCTCTTTACTGGCCTAAGGCTGAACAGGTTGGCTTAGATCTGTCTTGGCAAGTTGAATCTTCAGCGGGTAACTTGATGGGAAAATTTCCCCCATTCTATGCAGAATCCCCCAGAGACCAAGAGTTTCTATCACCTACATCTTTGAAGACTTCCTGGCCCTAATCCTTTCTGAGGCCTATATGATCAGATTTTTCTCTGATTTTTATGAATTTCTTCAAACCCTTCCAATGAATCCCCTTTGTGATTAGGTTAACCAGATTGATTTTTGTTGCTTACACCCAAAGTTTCCCTAACTTATATAGGAATTATGAAAGAAATCAAAAAGAGAAACAAGATTTTTTCTTGTGGCAGATTTAACAACCGTCAGATATAGTCTCTTCCTTTTCTCTTCCATAGAAGAAGTAAACTTTCCCACTCTTTTAATGTTGGACTTGGCCATGTGACTGTCTTTGGCTTCATTTGGTTTTAGAATGCGATTTGCTTTGGTAAATGTGATATTAGTGGGTGTGACCCAACAGAGGCTGGAAATGCTCTTGCCTTCTGCTGTTGCCATGAAAAGAACATTCCTAGATTAGTCCACAGGTTCCAGGAGGAAGATGAGAATCTCAAGGAAAAGAGTCAACCTGTTGAACTGCCCCAGCCTAGATCAGCAGATCCCTAGCCAATCCACAGATAAGTGAACCAAATAAATATTTATCGTTGCATACCTCTGAGATCTTTTGCTGTTTGTTATACAACACTTTTGTAGCAATAACAAACCTATATAGGAATTTGTATTGTCTGGTATTGGCTGCAAGAAAAACCTAAAAGATATGGAACTGGACGGTGGGTATATGTTGGAAAAATGTTGAAGAAACTATCATAAAAGTCTGAAGAAATGATGGCTCATGTTATATAACCATGAAGCATTTGGTATAACAATCTTCTGTGATAAACTAGAAGATAGCAATGTAACCAGTGAACTGTGGACTTAGGCAACATGGTTTCTATTGTTGAGGTATTGGCAGCCTTCTTTTAGCTACATATGATGAACTCAGAAAATAACTAGCAGGTTTGAAATAGAATTTTGAGGGACCGTAGAGACCTAGAACGTGCTGGTTTATGAAAAAAAAAGTTTCTCATGCTATCTTTCCATTCAGTAATTTTCTTTTTCTGTGATAGTTTTGTCTGGTTTTGGTATCAGGGTGATGGTGGCCTCATAGAATGAGTTCGAAAGTGTTCCTTCCTCTGCAATTTTTTGGAACAGTTTGATAAGTACAGGTGTTAACTCCTCTCTAAATATTTGGTAGAATTCACCTGGGAAGCCATCTGGTCCTGGGCTTTTGTTTCTTGTGTATTTTAAAATTACTGATTCAATTTCGTCACTGGTAATTGGTCTGTTCATATTTTCTATTTCTTTCTGGTTCAGTCTTGGGAGATTGTACCTTTCTAAGAATTTGTCCATTGTTTCTAGGTTGTCCATTTTATTGGCATAGAGTTGTTCCTAGTAGTCTCTTATGATCCTTTGCATTTCTGTGGTGTCATTCAGTAAGTAATTCTTAAATGAAGATATAGCCTGAGAGCGTGGAGTTCAGGTCCTCCAGCAACATATGGCCTTCTACTCCAGCCTTTACTCCAAGGCTTTAAGACCAAAAGCAAGTCTTGAGCTGTAACACCTTTTAAAAAACGCTTGAAAAAAATCAAATGGCATCTAGAACATCCTTTCAGCTGGATTTTAGAAAGCTTAAGGGTGTGTCTCCCAGCAGTTTGCTAATACGAGACCAGTAATTAAGTCGAGAGAGAGAGAGAGAGAGAGAGAGGCATGCCTTGAAAATAATGGTGGGTGTGGCTTTTGGAATATGAAATAGATCACAATAGTTAATAATATACAAGTATAGTAGATGTTTATTCATTTCAAAAATAGTTTAAAATTATAAATAAAAAAATTTTCCTTTTAAATACTCAAAATGTCTAAGCAACTAAAACCTAGATATCTGTCATGTGAAAATTTGCTCTGAGACAATGCACCATAAAGAATAGAAATTCTAATAAAATGGAATGTAAATTAGAATGAAATGTCAGATATTTCCCTTCTCTGCCAGAAACGAGTTGAGATTATTATTTCCATTAGTGGACTGTGAACACACAAAGGTTTACAATAATAAAAAGCATGTATCACTGATTCAGGGAGACATTCACAAGGCATATGATGAATATCAGGAAACAAATTCAAAGCAGGAAGTTCAGAATTAGAGACAGATGAAATAACACTTCTAGTGAGATCTTTGAAACTTAAGACACACCATTGAAAAACAAGGAAGACCAAAATTAAAGTTGGCTAAAATGGGCTTTCTTTAGTGCATTTCAGAGCTTTCTCTTCTCAAGTCACCAAAATTTACAAAGTTAAAAATGGAATGAATGTGCCAATGCTTTTTAAAAAGAAGCCAAACATTTTAACAATGAAAGAAGTTGATTTGACCTTCTTTATCTTTTACCAGTAAAAATTAAAATCAGCTTTCTGAAAGCTTTATATGCTATAGTTCAATGACGTTGACCCATTTTTAGTAGTGATAAAGACTTTTTTATCCTCTATATTCTAAAACTTTCTTGTTTTGTTTTGTTTTTGTGGGATCCTTTCCTTGTTAAAAGGTAAGATCCAAGAATCAAGCACCACCATAAATATCCTTTTCATAGCTGAGTCCCTCGAAATACGTTGTTGAATATGGTAGCCACTAGCCACATGGGGCTATTAAAGTTAGAATAAAATAAAATAAAATAAAATGTTTAATTCTTCGGTTACACTCTAGCCACATTTCAGCTACTCAATAACCACATGGACTAATGCCTACCATATTAGACAGTGCAGATAACGTTTCCATCAACACAGAAAGTTCTTGAAGGAAAAATGCAGCCCAAGGATATAATATAGTACCTTGCATGTCATAGGTACTTAATAAATATTTGTCAGTTAAAATTATCAAAATTAATTGCAATTTTCAAAATCTTAGAAAAGTATGCAGGTGATCTTATGCTAAGGGACTGTCATTTCCCAGGGAATGAGTACAGTCTTGGGACACCCTGACACTACAAGTTTGCAGAGGAGGAAGCGGCGAGGGGGACAGAGAGGAGCTGGTGAAGTAGGAGAATCGCCCCCGCCTCCGCTGCACCCCAAGACCTGGCAGCCAAGTGAGGCAAGATATCAAGGAGGGAGTTCCCCACTGGTCAAGTGTTGTTCATAGATTAGTAAGATGAGGGCTGGGAATTAACCATTTCTGGCTTTATTTTTCTGATAGTTTCCTGGCAACACAAAATGATATATTGACAATTCTCTTTTTTCATCACATATGTCAGTATTGATCTCTGCTCTTAGAATTGAAAGATGTGTCTTACCTATATCCACTTTTTAAAAACCCCTCCTTTATAGGTTACATTATAGTATTTAGTTCATACTAACCTATGTAACTCTATGTGCTGTGCTTATGTATTGTCTTAGCCCATTCAGGCTGCTGTAACAAAATACCGCAGACTGGGTGGCTTATAAACAACAGAAGTTTATTTCTCATAGTTCTGGATGCTGGTAAGTCCAAGATCAGGGTACCAGCATGGTTGAGTTCTGGTAAAGTCCCTCTTCTGGGTGGCAGACTGCTGACTTCTTGTATCCTCACATGGTAGAAAGAGGGCTAAGGAGCTCCCTGGGAAAACTATAATTCGAAAAGATACATGCACCCCAATGTTCATTGCAGCAGTTTTTACAATAGCCAAGACATGGAAACTACCTAAATGTCCATCAACAGATGAATGGATAAAGAAGATGTGGTATATATATACAATGGAATATTACTCAGCCATAAAAAAGAATGAAATAATGTCATTTGCAGCAGCATGGATGGACCTAGAGATTATCACCCTAAGTGAATTAAGTCAGACAGAGAAAGAAAAATATCATATGATATTGCTTATATGTGGCATCTAAAATATGACATAAATGAACTTATCCACAAAACAGAAACAGACTCACAGATATAGAGAACAGACTTGTGGTTGCCAAGGGGGAAGGGGGTTGGGGAGGGATGGACTGGGAGTTTGGGATTAGCAGATGCAAACTATTATATATAGAATGGATAAATAACAAGGTATTACTGTATAGCACAGGGAACTGTATTGAATATGCTGTAATAAACCATAATGGAAAACAACATGAAAAAGAAGAAATATATGTATAACTGACTCACTTTGCTATACCGCAGAAACTAACACAACATTGTAAATCAACTATACTTCAATTAAATAATTTTTTTAAAAAATGGAACTTATCTTAAATATTATATTTTAACATAAAACATTTAAATATTTAAATGTGTTTATTTGTTCATATTCCAATGTAAGATCAGGACATTTTCTCTGAGAATGTCTACCAATCACTCTAAGAGATTTGTAGTATTTGAATCCTAATATCTCTTGGAAGCAAGCTCTGCTTGGAACAATACATTTTGGGTCACTGTAATGCCACACTCCATGAATGAATAATATTGCCCAATAATTGACCTATTAAATGGCATGAAAAGAAAGTTTGTCTGAAAAATTCCTTTTGGTGTATAATTATTACATTCCTAGAGTAGGCATTGTGTTAATAACATTAGAGTTGATTAAAGAAATGTTCATGCATATGTGAACAGACCTGTTGCTTTTATGCTACAAATCCCTGCCCCCCTGCCATTTCTTGGCATTATTCAGGGGCAAAGCAATAATGAAAATATCAAATAATACTAAAGAAATAAGAATCCAAATCATCCGCAAAATAATTGTTTAGTTTATATGTACATGGCACCTTCCTCTGCATGTAAAATTTCTTTATTGGCCTTCCACAGCATTCTCTGTGGGAGTTTAAGTCCCCCTTCCTCCAGAATTCCCATCTGACAGGTGAAGAAACTGCTTTAACAAAGGGTGAATTGGGTTTCTGCTCTGTGCTACTCAAACAGGTTTTGGGGGTAGATTCCAAGTTTGGTAACTTTGATGTTCTGAGTTGTTTTCAAGTATTCTCTTCGAAACTGAGTTATTTGTAGTGAGGTGGATGGACCTAGAGTCTGTCATACGAGTAAGGCAGAAAGAGAAAAGTACCGTATGCTAACACATATATATGGAATCTAAGAAAAAAAAGGTTCTGATGAACCTAGGGGCAGGACAGGAATAAAGACGCAGACATAGAGAATGGACTTGAGGACACGAGGAGGGGGGAGGGCAAGCTGGGATAAAGTGAGAGAGTGGCATGGATATATATACACTACCAGATGTAAAAGAGATAGCTAGTGGGAAGCAGCCTCATAGCACAAGGAGATCAGCTCGGCGCTTTGTGACCACCTACAGGGGTGGGATAGGGAGAGTGGGAGGGAGACGCAAGAGGGAGAAGATATGGGGATATATGTATACATATAACTGATTCACTTTGTTATACAGCAGAAACTAACACACCATTGTAAAGCAATTATACTCCAGTAAAGACGTTAAAATAAAAAGCAGCTTATTTTTCATCTCTTGGGTCAAAGTAATGATACTTGATAAGAACTTTTTTTCTTTTTTAATCACTAAGGGTTAGTATTAGGACAGAAAATAAATATACAAATCCTTCTGGAGTCTTGTTATTTATGGGTAATGACTTGGTATAACCAGTAGAATCCAAGTACTTTTTTTTAATATATAAAAGAACACTTGTGTTCCCCATACCTAGAGGTGTACTTTGTCAACATTTTCTTGTATTTGCCTCTGGTCTTTTTTTTTTTTTTTTAATAAAAGAAGTAAAATGGTCCCAGTTCTTTTCAATAAAATTCTACACATATACACTAAGAACAAAGAACTATTTTGACAGTGCAGAGAGTTCTCAGAAAGAGAGGCCCAGATTAAACAAACAGTGAGTGCCGCTACATCTACTGCCAAAGGAACAATAGTGCTTGGGTGATATTTTCCAGGCAACCCCACAGCATAAATCTTTAATCCCACTGCCTTTCATGTGACATTTATATACAAAAAAAAAAAAAACTGTTTATAGTGCAGCACAACCTTTTCTTGTGTTCAGTAGGGTTTATCAGGGCCGCCAATGCTTCGGTTCTTACGATATAACTGTTCACGATACGTCAGCAAATATTATCGAGGCATTTTGCTTTTGTTCTTTGTTTGGATTCTCACCAGAACCAAATAAGGGGCTGATGTACTCATTATAAAACAAGGTCAATGGCAAGAAGACAGAGGACCTTACACAGCCCATACTTACCGACTCCAGGGTCTGAGCACCAGGGAATAGTTTTGCATCAGGCCAGAAGGGAAGAGTTTCTCTTCACGGTATCCATAAATTTTGGCTTAATTAATCTTCACAGAAAACCTAGGCAGGATAAATCTGATTTCATTTAACTAAAACTGGTCGAGGAATAGATAAACTGGCATGCTATATTAGAAAATAATCTGCCCAAGTTAGGGAATAGACTATGTTTTAGCGTCATAGATCTGGAAAAAGGCCATTGAGAACGATTTTCCGATTTATTGAATAAATTACAAAGCCCATTTACAGGAATAGTCAGCCAACTGTATAAGGCTCTTGATTACAAATGATGAAAACCCAACTCAAACTAGATTTTGTAAAAAGAATAATCGGTTGACACAGCTAACTAGAGAGTCAGAGGAGGTGCCCTTGACCTTGGGCGTAAATGGCTCCTATGCTCTTAGATATACTTCCCTCTGCCTGGCCTTCCTCTAGTTCTCTCCCCAGGAGGTGGTGCAATGGCCCCCAGATGTTCCAGATGCCTGCGGCTTTCAATGCTCATGGTTACAGAGAAGGAGTGGCTGCCTTTCATGACAAGAGTCCTGGGAACGTTATGATTGGCTTAGTTTGAGACACATTCCTGATCTAACCACTGTGCCCAGAGACATGGGCTCAGTCCTGTGGGTGACCTAGTGTGGGTTATGGCCATCTCTTCAACAGGAAGGTGGTATCAATTCCACCTGCACTATGTGGTTTAAGGAGGCTTCTATAGGGCGGTGGAGGGGTCACTCCCCCAAGGAAGGCATGGTGACCAGGCCAGAAAAATATATGCCCACTGCCTGTCATTGACAGGTTTAAGTAGAACATGAGGTACATGAATCCCAACTCCATGTTTATTTGTATCGATTAATTTGTAGTTTCTGTTGTCTGTCTAAATCAGTGTTTCTAGTCTAGAGGTGGTGAATATGTGTGTAAATGCAAAAATCATTGCGCACATCTGTGCTTGGAAGGCTAAGCGTTAACAAAGGAGTAGGCTTATGACCAGAAGGAGACATCTCTCTACTAAGAGGTTTATAAATGGATCGTAGACCAAAAAATACTGAGAAACTTTGTTTATCACTAAGGCATGCTGTCTTCTCAAGATGGTTACATGTAAATTACTGTACAATTCAGCAGTGATCTGGGCTTTAAGGCACTGTCTGATGGGCAAACCAAAAAATGCACAGTTGGGATAAGGAACCTCATGTCTGGAGTTTTATCTGAAACTTTTGAGTGTAAAGAAAGAAACTCATAAAACAAGACAAAACAAACACCAAACACTGGTTTGTGTTTTCATGAGAATAAAAGATGCCTCCTGAGATTCATATCTCCTTTGCTGACAGTCCCAGCTGGAAAAAGGAAATTTAGCAAGCGGAAACTTTTTTAGTATTCTGGAAACCTGCAAACTTCAAAACAGTTATGTTATTATTTCTCAGTTTTTATTCAATCAGGTCTTCTTAAATGTCCTCATACTTTGAGTAAAAACAAAGAACAAAGAGTAAAGATTGAAGTGGAACTATTTCTGTTCTAATGTATTAAAGAGTTAATACACGAACACATTTCGTTTGAGTGTGGCACCATCGCAATCTATGTGAGGCAGCAGAAGAGAGAAGATGGTCTGTCTTTGTTTTCAGGTGTCAATAGTTTTTTGAGTACCTTTCCCTCTGCCCCAGAGTAGTGGTCTTCAGACTGTACTGTGTACCACAGTCACTTGGAAAGCTCATTAAAACCCACGGTGCTTGGCCTCACCCCCAGAGTTTCTGATTCAGTAGGTCTGACGTGGGCCCCAAAATGTGCCTTTCTAGCAAGTTCCTATGTATTCCTGATGCTGCTTATCTGGGACCACACTTGGAGAGCCACTCCTCTAGACGAATCTCAAGGCTCTGCTCCGCCTGAGTCATCATGATTCATAGTTCCAGCTGAGAGGTGGGTTGAAGTTGCGCTGGGGGCATCATTAACCAGAGTTTCTAGCAGTGGTGATGGTCTGAATTATGACATAGGCATAGTTCCAGGAGGGAAGCTTTGGGTGAACACAGGACTCAGGTTCATGTGTGGGGTAAAGTGGCAGGGTTTTCATTCTTGGGAAGATGTACCAAGCAATAATTAGGCAGGTTGTTAGGGCTCTCATGAAGCACTCTGGAGTTTAAAAGCAGAGTTCCAGGACTACCTAGGAATTTGAGTGCCAGTTAGGATAGAAATCTAGTTGAAGAGCCTGGTGCATGTGATGGGGTCATAGGAAAGGCTGAAGCTGGAGGCTGTGTGGATTCCCAAGAAACTTCCCTTGACTAGGTGAACCAACAAGGCCAATTCTAGCCCCAATGCATGAGGGAGGCTGGTGCTGAGTGAACACTGAGACAAGATAGAGGGTGCAGACCTATCTGTGCATGTGCATGTCATGACTGGAATTAGGGCAGGCAAAGCCTATCTGGAAAACTGTTTTGTTTCTCAAACTTTGTTTGACCTTGACATATACTAAGAAATACGAAATATATTATAAAATGGTACACACACACACACACACACACACCATGCAGTGTCCTCTATTCTGTTTTGTACTATCTATTCTATCATATTTTATTGTTTCATGAAAATTAGAAAAACCCTTTTGCTATCCAATAATTTTTGACCCACAAATGGGCACAGAACTGCAGTTCAAAAACATTCACTCAGAACTTGCAACCTGTGCCATGCGTAGCCTCAACCTACAGCTGGCCCTCCTGTCCCCAGGGCAGCAGCTAGCGCATCACAACCAGCTGCAGAATATTTTATTTATTTATTTATTATTTATTTATTTATTTTTTTGCGGTACGCGGGCCTCTCACTGTTGTGGCCTCTCCCGTTGCGGAGCACAGGCTCCAGACGCGCAGGCTCAGCGGCCATGGCTCACGGGCCCAGCCGCTCCGCGGCATGTGGGATCTTCCCGGAACGGGGCACGAACCCGTGTCCCCTGCATCGGCAGGCGTACTCTCAACCACTGCGCCACCAGGGAAGCCCCCAGCTGCAGAATATAAAGTCACTTCCAGTTAAGAAGCCAAGCTGTACCTGCACTATTACTTCCTGGAGCACCACTTCCTGGGTTAGAATCCTCCATTACAGGACTCCTGGGCTTATTGGACCCCCACGCCTTGCACAAGTTTTGGTTTTGACCTCTTCTGACATACTTAGCAACCTTCGAGAAGAGACTTTCTCCTCCAGGTCTGGCTTTGGGGACCCTGTCAGTTAGGCTAACCCTCCTTCCTCCACCCCTGAGGTTGGACCCAGACAAAAAAGTAAGTCATGTCTTCTAATCCTGTTTTCCTTTATATGGTCTACCAACCTAATTCCTCTAGCTGAAAACCAGCTTTATCTTCCTTTCTCCTTTGTTTAATTTCTCTTCTAAGTTAAATGTCTGGATGACCATTTTTTAAAAGCTTTTATTTGTGTTAGAAATAATAGGTAAATAAATTAAAATAACTGCTGATAAATTCCAGCTGATAAGCATACAAAACCATACTAGTGTGAGAAATAAAACCATGGTCCTGTTCAATAATGAATCTTTGCTGCTGTCTGTAGCAACTGTAATGTAGGAAAGATGGATGTTAACCAATCAGTCAACCAACCAAGCAGACAAAATTCTCATCAACCCAAGTTTTTGAAGAAACATGGCTTAGTTAAAGCCATTTACAAACATAACCAGAATAGATGACATGTTAATGAGCCACATTTTGAAGAGGCAAATTGTGTGTTTCTCACAGCAATAAAATGAAGGGGAATCTGTCTGAAACAAAGATGTCTATCTCCAGGCCACCAAATCGATCTCTGCCCAAAGACATCTTCTAATATTTTAATGCTTTAAAGAATATTGTCACTTGTATATCCACTGTGGAAAACAGTATGGACGTTCATTAAAAAATTCAAAATAGAACTGCCATATGACCCAGCAATCCCACTCTTGGGCATATATCTGGAGAAAAACATGGTTCAAAAGGATACATGCACCCCAATGTTCATTGCAGCACTGTTTGCAATAGCCAAGACAAGGAAGCAACCTAAATGCCCATTGACAGATGAATGGATATAGAAGATGTGGTATATATATATATATATATATATATATATATATATATATATATATACACAATGGAATATTACTCAGCTGTTAAAAATAATGAAATAATGCCATCTGCAGCAACATGAATGGATCTGGAGATTATCATACTGAGTGAAGTAAGTCAGACACAGAAAAAAAATATCATATGATATTGCTTATATGTGGAATCTAAAAAAAATGATACAAGTGAACTTATTGACAAAACAGACTCACAGACTTAGAGAATGAACTTACGGTTACCAGGGGGGAGGGTTAGATTGAGAGTTTAAGGTTGACATGTACACGCTGCTATATTTAAAATAAAATGCCTTTCCATCCATGAAAAATAAAAAAAAATAAAGAGGCAAGCTTGTTTGTTTCTCACAGTAATAAAACAAAGGGTAAGCTATCTGGAACAAAGAATTTCTATTTCCAGGTCACCAAATCAATCTCTGCTCAAAGATATTTTCTAGTATTTTAATGTTTTAAAGAATATTGTCATTTGTATAGCCACTGTGGGAAAAAGTATGGACGTTCATTAAAAAATTAAAAATGAACTACCATATGATCCAGCAATCTTATTTCTGGGTAAGTAGCCACAGGAAATGAAACCACTGTGTTGAAGAGATCTACACCCACAATGTTCATTGCAGCATTATTCACAACAGCCAGGACATGAAAACAGCCTAAGTATCCATTGATGGATGAATGGATAAAGAAAATGTGATATATATATATAAAAAATATCATTCAGCCATAAAAAGATGGAAAACTTGCCATTTGTGACAACATGGGTGTACCTTGATGACGTTATGCTAAGTTAAATAAATCAGACAGAGAAAGACAAATGCAATGTGATCTCACTTATACATGGAATTAAAAAAACAAAAAGGCAATATCATAGAAACAAAGAGTAGAATGGTAGTTGTCAGGGGCTGGAGGCTGGGGGAAATGGGAGATGTTGGCTAAAGTGTAGCACCTTCCAATTATAAGATAAGTAAGTTCTGGGGATCTGATATTCAGCCTGGTGACTATAGTTAACAATACTGTATTATATGCTTGAAGGTTGCAAACAGGGTAGATCTTACATCTTCTTACCACACACACGAAAAGATAATCATGTGAGAAGATGAAATGTTAGTTAACCTTACTGTAGTAATCATTTCATAACATATGCACGTAACAAATCACCACATTGTACATCTTAAACTTACACAATGTTGTATGTCTATTATACTTCTGTAAGGCTGGAAAACACACTGTCATAGTGGCCAAGAAATGTCTAAAATGTACCCTTCATTTCCCACCACCCTTCTATTTTCCATCCAAGATGGAATTTTCTTAAATAGGATGATTTACCTCTTAAAACAGGTGTTTTTCAGAGATCACCATGCAGAAGAATCACCTTGGGAACCCAGACCCTGCTAGTTCACAAAGGCCACACTTTAAAAACATTGTCAGGAGATGAAATAGTTTATTTCAAGGGGTCACTGAGCCTCTTCCACAGATGCGCATGTCAGGGACCTGACATTTGATGGAATGATAAAGTTGTTTTTCATATTTCTTCTGTCACTCAGTGAATGCTCAATTTCCAGAACTTCATATGTGATTCTTCTCAAACTCAGGCAGGCTGGCTTGGAGCAAGACCTCCAAGTTCCAGAAGCAGAACAGGCTGTGGGAATATATGAATTAGCAGAGAAGAGAGTGACAGCAGAGGCTGAGAAGCATACCTGGCATGCTGACGCCCTCCCGAGCAGCGTGTATGTTAGCACCTGCCCCCATACAGTCAGAGTGCCCACCTGCTCCGTCACAAGCATTTTTTTATCCTCAGGAAGATCCAGAGAATATCACAAATTAAAACCCAAGATCACAAGTAGAAAGCGAATTTTACCTCGTGAAAGCAAAGACAGATACAAAAATAGAATGAAATACTAGGTCATTTCAAGCCAGAAAGGGAATTTAAACAAAAGAGTAATCTTAAAAAGAGTACAGTTGTAAAACATACCTAAAGGAAGGAAATGTGGTTTTTAAGAACTTGGCGTCTCATAGTCTGACTTAGGCTTGGAGATCTGGAATTTACCATCCAATAAAGTCATTTTATACCTGTCTGGCTGAGTTTCTTATCTGTGAAATGGGACACAAAAGCTGTTTGGTCCTTAAGTGACACACGGGAATTCCTCATGAAATTCTTAGGCAAATCTATGCTTTTCAAAACAAGATATTCTTGCGATCGTTTTGTGCAAACAAGAGAATTTACCTTCAGCTAATTTGTACCTTCAGTCAGAGAGAGAGAGAGAATATCCTTTTTTTTAGCATGCCATTAAAAATGACAGTAAATATCAACACCTTACTTAAAAGAATAAATAACTAAAAAAGTATTTCCCAGAGGTCCCAGAGTGCTTAAATAAGAAATCAGGTTCTCTGCAGATTAAAATGATTTATTCTCAGACAATTCACCTAGAGACATTTTTCTCCAATCACTAAAGGTCTGGTGAGGAAGAATCTTGAGTGACATATTCAACAGAAGATCTCTTGGAAGACCTTCTTAGTTCCTCTTGGAGATCCAACCAAGGGGACAAAGTTAGAAACTAGGAGACATTTGGCTGGCCCCTCATCAGAAAAAGAGATATTTAATCCCATCTAGTATTACATGCAGCTTTGCTCAAAATAAAGCAGCTGCCTGGGAACTGATTTGAGCCCATTCCTGTTTAAGCGGATCCATTTTTGTGTGTGTGTCTTCTTCAGCTGAATCTGACTTGTTAGGCTGAGAACATATGTGTGTGCCGTTCCAGAAAGAATGCACATTTATTTTCCTCCCATTTAATGTTTGAACATGATCACAGTCACCAGATGGGTCAGAAAAACAATGACAGCATGGTATAAATCTTCAGAGGGTTTATCAATCTGATTGAATTGAGAAGATAAAGTGGATTTTGCTAGAAATCCAATAAACTCTCTCTACCTCAAACAATAATAAGGGTTTGTGCCAATTTTCTCCTTTATTACGCTCTCTGCCCTTTCCCTTTTCATTCTCTTTTTTGTTTCACTTCCGTCGTATTATAAGGCTTATTTTATTCTCTAAAGATGTCAGGTGAGCTGACATTCTTCTTGCCTAATTGGTCAAGGAAATTGGAGACAGTGTGTTGACAATAAAAATAGCACAGGGCTTAGACCTGGACAGACTGTTCTTCGAAAATGGGCTGTACCTTCACCCAACTGTGTGGTCCTGCAGCCTTAGTTTCCTTGCATATAAAATGAGGCTAACCTTTGCCGTGATTGTGAGAGTTAGAGATTTTGGATAGGAAGCCCGTAGTGTGATTTCTGGCCCCCAAAATAGTGCCTCTTATTATCTTGGACACCCAAGATTAGATTTGTTAGCCAGAAGTTTATTCTCCTTAAGGAGGCAGGAATTAGTACCAAGAGGAAAGAAACATTCTTTACCAAAGGCCTTTAATAGTACCATAGAATTTAACCTGTATTCTCTGACGATACTGTGGCCCTGGTTGTAGGAAGAGCATATTCAGCCCAGTGATTTTCTCTAAGCACTGAAATGTTACATTTGCTATCGTGTACTAATCAGAAAACTGCTAGTCATAGCTCCACATGCAGTGTTAGGCAAAGGCAAACTCCAGGACTCTATTTCGCTCCAATATGATGCTTCAGATGCCCCAATCTTAAAAAAATAAATGGTTAGGTCTACCAGATAGGTTCTGTTGGAACTTACCAGAGTTCCCAGTAAACTTACTCCTCACAATAACTAGCAGATAGAGATTTGCAAGATTAAGCGACTGAAGACATCTGAAGTTAAAATGCCTTCATTTTGGCCACTGAACTTAGTAGCTGCTGAGATAAAAGATTTCTATTAGGTCACTGTCCTTTATGGGGATTAGGGACCAGAACCTAAGAACAAGTATGGCTAAGCAAGGTCTCGAAGCGGGACAGGTCACCCCTGGATGTTGCTAGGCAGATGATCACTCTGGCAGAGAGTGGATTTAGGGAGAGTCACGAACAAAAACAGGGAAACCAGTTAGGAGGCTACTATAGTAGTAGAGGTAAGAGATATTAGTGTCCTTTGCTAGGGAATGGCTGTAGAGATGGAGGGAAGTAAATGGATTCAGGATATATTTTGGAAGTAGACTTTGAATAGAACGTGTTGATGGGTTCGCTCTTGGGAACAGAAGTGACGAGGCAAAGGGAGAAATCATGGATGACTCCTAGGTTTTGAGTTGGTCCGAATAGAGGATGGTGGGTACCATTACAGATATGGGGAGGTGGGGCATGGATGGGGAGAAACCGTTTGGAGATCGAAACCACAGATGTTGTTTGGCTGTGTTAGTTACACCCTAGTGATGTTCATTAGAGTTGGATATGAATCAACAGTATAATTAGTGAAAGGACAACTTACTGCAAGAGGTAAGTTCTCCCTCATTAAAGATCAAATTACTGAATATCACGTGCAAAGAGAGACCTAACTTATGGAGACAACATGGTGTAACTCGGAGATGCTGTTTTGACCTGCCTCTTTTCTTTCATCCCACATCGCCCAGCTCCTCCTTTGGATTCTTCCCCACGCGCTGTGTTTCCCGGCAGCCTGCCTAGACCTTGTAAGGATGTCTTTCTTTCTCTTCCCCTGCTGCACTATGTCGCCTTACTCTCCACTTGTTCTCTGTGCCTAGCACAGTGCCTGGCACAGAGTTGTTTATCACAGAATGGTTTTTTTTTTTCTTTTTTTTTTTTTTTGCGGTACGCGGGCCTCTCACTGCTGTGGCCTCTCCCAGTGCGGAGCACAGGCTCCGGACGCGCAGGCCCAGCGGCCATGGCTCACGGGCCCAGCCGCTGCGCGGCACGTGGGATCCTCCCGGACCGGGGCACGAACCCGCTTCCCCCGCATCGGCAGGCGGACTCTCAACCACTGCGCCACCAGGGAAGCCCCAGAATGTTTTTTAAGTGAATGAGTGAATGAACGAAGGTGTGCTGAGACCCCTAGATCTCTCCACTTCCGGTCAATCTCATTCCAGGCTCTCATTCGACAGTGGGGGAGATTTAAGAAATTAAGGTGTGCGTCAGCATCAGTTTGCTTCTGATTTGTCTTTTCTCCTGTTCATGGCACAGAGTTTCCATCTTAGATTCTAGTTTTGATAAATGGCTGTTAATCCTCTTGTGCCTAAATTCCCACCGTGTTAACCTAGCTGTACTTCCAGGCCCTTGAGGACAGGAGCCCATCAGGCTCTTTCCTGTTCCCCATCCCGCTTGTATCCTATCCTTTTCCTGCTCCTTTGAGCCTGAGCCTGTGATGAAGCCTTACTCTTTACTACCAGAAACTTTGGCTATTTTCCTGAGGATCTAAATGTTGCCTGCGTCCAGGTCTTTGTTTTCAAGCAGTTTGGCCCATCAGGAAAGACCATCATGCCTTCCTGGACCTGCCCAGTGACAGCTGTTTGCCACTGTTTGGTCAGGACCTCCCCTCCACTTAGCCATATGCTACCACTGAATTCCACTTAACCTCCACCCCAGCTCATGTGCCACCTCAGGGAGCAGAGCTAGAGCAACTTGGAGGCACCATCAAGTATCCAAGCCTACAACTATCTTTCTTCAATCTGGCCAAGTCACCAGAGACAACTAATACAAGCAACATACAGAGGAGAAACATCCTACTGGTGTTAAAAAAGCAGCAGGTATTGGTCACATGGTTCCAGAAGGATCTGGTTATAAGCTATGTTGCTGAGAGTGAATGTGGGGTGTGTGTGTGTGTGTGTATGTGTGTGTGTACATGACTACCCTGATATATTTATCTATAAATGTTTCCATTATTTAGTTGTCCACTCCATTCATTTTCTAGGAGAAAACTTGAGCTTTGCCACATGGTCAGAAGAAGTCAACAAACATTGATTAAACACTTCCTAAGGAGTTGAGTATGTGCTAGGAATTAGGGATCCCAATTTCCATGTCTACACTTGTTTAATAATATAACTGAACTTCTGCTTTAGCTGCCAGGCTCTGCTCTGGCTTGGGACCCATCCTTGACCACCTTTGCCCAAGATGAACTGTGTTGGCTTTTTCTCTTCCAGAAACTCTTAGAGAGTACAGATAAATCCCTTGGTGGCCCACCACATCCAGAATACAATTCAAATCCAAACAACACGAAACTGTAAAATAAGTGTAAGCAAGTCCAACGAAGTATTTTTTCCTGTGGTGATAACTCCAATGATATTGTTAAAATAAACAATTATCAAAATATTTCTAGTTTTTCTTTTTTCTTCTGGTGGCTGCCTCTCTTTTGTGTAGTGCATTTTCCTGGTTGATAATCCAGGACTGCTCATGGTTATGGAAGCGACAGACAGGTAAAAGGATTTAAATAAATAACTGCAATATAAAGAGACACACTCTGCGATAGAAGTGTATCCAGCGTGACAGCGACGTAGACACAGCTCTGTGTGAACAGAGCACTTCCCACCCTGCCCTTCCTTTCTTGCCTTCACAATCATATTCAGGGGAAATTATTTCCAGATTCAGGGAAAAATGGAATGTATGAATATAAATCATAGCTCTCACAGAAAGTAAGGTAACATATGGCCGTTTAGGTTTTCGTGTGAGGTGAAGGAACGAACTCAGAAATAGCCGCCTGTGCTTTTGAAGTTTCATAGGTCTTGTTGTTGTGACCCTAAGGTGTGAAATGTTTGCACTGTGTCTGAAATTAAGGATTAGGATAGCCGCTAGCTCCAAAACTTCCTTCAGGTGCCACTTTTTTCTTCCTCACTAAGTTTTCGCTTACACAGCTTGTTCAAAGGATAGCATCAAAGGATTGTTTTATCAGTTAGTTTAGGATAATAGGCTAGGGTCGAACTCTAGTCAGTGAAGGGAAACTTTTCAGACCTGGAGTTAGAGTTCAATCTGTTATTCTTGGCAACTGGCCCAAGAGGGGAGTAGAATTCATGGGAGAGACTTGTGGGCTGGACAGCTATATGATCCAACAGTTTCTCTGAACAGATCACAGAATGGAATGATCAAATGAATGTTCGCGCACTACTGACAACATGGAAGTATTTCCCTTTCCCTGCATATCTCCTTCTTTAAACGCTATTCTCAGTGCTCCTTCAATATAGCAAAATCTCACTCATTGTGAGTGAAAGAATAAACCTCTTCGTGTGGATTCAGTTCTGGTGTTCACTAGGTTATAGCAATCAGGAATGTATTTCCCCTGGGATTTGTTTCTGCTTTGTGTTGAAGGTGATTACTTGTCATTCAGATCAGATTGGTAATGATTTCTTCCTCTCTGATGTCCAAAGACAAGAAAGAATTCGTGTCTGGTGCCACTTGTGAAATGATGGAGGACAGTGGTGAGCTGAGGCAGTGCCAGGATGCTCACCTGGGCCGAATAAGCTTGATGGTGGTCTTTCCTGCTCTTGGGACCTTGGTGCTGAAAAGAAAGAAGTGGGTCACAAGAATGGAAAGAGAGGGAGCAAAAGGAAAGAAATTGGGTAGCAAGGGTCCAAGACTGTGTGATGGATGAGAATACTTCGCTCCATCATCCGTGGGCACTGTCTGCTGTGGTTGAAAGGAGGTTGTCGCTGGACACGGCACCATGGCTCCTGAGTGCAGGCCATGCACACTGCTGTTCCAGTGGAGCCAGGGCAGCCTGAGCTTCTGTGAAAGGTGTGCTGGGGGACGGAAGCTGGCCAGTGTCTGGGCACCAACGCTTTTGTCTGTGGTCCTCCCGTATCCAGTCACCTTGCCTGGGTTCCACTGACCTCTCTCTGCTTTGTGCCTCACTCTGCCAAGCCCAGAGAGATTTTTCTGGCTTCTGGTAGACGATTTTTTCTCTCCACCCACCTGCTCAACAAACACACACATACTCTTCCTAATCATTTCATTTCAATCATCATTTCAAAAGTATTATCTTACCAATATCACTTTTCTTTATTATCCTATACGGCTTATAGGAGAAGAATAAGAGTGTCAGTGCAAATGCAAGTCTGTTCAGAGATGATAAACCCAGTTAGAGATAAGATATATATATATGTATGTGTATGTATATATATATATATATATATATATATATATATACACATATATATATATATACACATATATAATTTATTTTATTGAAGTATAGTTGATTTACAATGTGTTAATTTTTTTTAACATCTTTATTGGAGTGTAATTGCTTTACAATGTTGTGTTAGTTTCTGCTTTATAACAAAGTGAATCAGCTATATGTATACATATATCCCCATATAACCTCCCTCTTGCGTCTCCCTCCCACCCTCTCTATCCCACCCCTCTAGGTGGTCACAAAGCACCGAGATGATCTCCCTGTGCTATGCGGCAGCTTCTCACTAGCTAGCTATTTTATACAATGTGTTAATTTCTATTGTACAGCAAAGTGATTCAGCTATACATATATATATTATATATATATATTTATATCTACATTCTTTTCCATTATAGCTTATCACAGCGTGTTGAATACAGTTCTCTGTGCTGTACAGTAGGACCTTGTTTATCTATTCTATATATAATAGTTTGCATCTGTTAATCCCAAACTCCCACTCCATCCCTCCCCCACCCCTCTTCCCCCTTGGCAACCAGAAGTCTGTTGTCTGTGTCTGAGTCTGTTTCTGTTTCGTAGATAAATTCATTTGTGTCATATTTAGATATCACATGTAAGTGATATCATATGGTATTTGTCTTTCTCTTTCTGACTTACTTCTCTTAGTGTGATAATCTCTAGGTCCATCCATGTTGCTGCAAATGGCATAATTTCATTCTTTTTTATGGCTGAGTAGTATTCTATTGTATATGTGTACCACATTTTCTTTATCCATTCATCTGTCGATGGACATTTAAGTTGTTTCTATGTCTTGACTGCAATGAACATTGGGGTGCATGTATTATTTCGAATTAGAGTTTTCTGCATATATATGCCCAGAAGTGGGATTCCAGGATCGTATGGCAACTCCATTTTCAGTTTTTTGAGGAACCTCTATACTGTTCTCCATAGTGGCTGTACCAATTTACATTCCCACCAACAGTGTAGGAGGGTTCCCTTTTCTCCACACCCTCGCCAGCATTTGTTATTTGTAGCCTTTTTAATGATGGCCATTCTGACCGGTGTGAGGTGGTATAGAGGTAAGATATTTTTTAAAAATGCAAATTGAAAGGTAACAAATATAGTTGAAATCCAATTGCTCAAACACTTAATGATAATAATAGCTACAGTCATAAAGCAATGCTAGGCACTGTTTTGAGGGCTTTGCTTACATTAATCATTTAATCCTACAAAAACTCGATGAACTTGATACAATAACTATCTTCGCTTTTTAAAATAAATTTATTTACTTTATTTATTTATTTTTGACTGCGAGGGGTCTTTGTTGCTGCGTGCAGGCTTTCTCTAGTTGTGGCCAGCGGGGGTTACTCTTTGTTGCAGTGCGTGGGCTTCTCATTGTAGTGGCTTCTCTTGTTGCGGAGCACGGGCTCTAGGCACGCAGGCTTCAGTAGTTGTGGTGCGTGGGTTTCAGTAGTTGTCACTCGCGGGCTCTAGAGCGCAGGCTCAGTAGTTGGGGTGCACGGGCTTAGTTGCTTCACTGCATGTGGGATCTTCCCAGACCAGGGCTCGAACCTGTGTCCCCTGCATTGGCAGGCAGATTCTTAACCACTGCGTCACCAGGGAAGCCCTATGACTATCTTCATTTTTAACAGATGAGGAAACCAAGGCACAGAGATGTTACCCATTTAGTCACACGAATGGTAAGCCCCAGACCTGGATTTGAGCCCACGTAGTCTTGCTTCAGAGTCTGTGTATGTAATCAGGACTTCATAGGGGCACAGCGTTCACCATTCTAAGCAAGAGTGCACTCTGCATGATAGGAAACCCAGGTGGACTTGGATTCATAGGGCTCTGCTGCTGGACAAGTCATTTAACTAATCTGAGTGTCTCAATGGCCTCGTTAGAGCATAGAGATAATGTGCCTGCTTCCCAAAGCCTTGTGTTCAAAGAAGACTTTCGTGGGAAGGCACCTGGCTCTAGGCCTGGCACAGAATGAGTGTGTGATGCTGCTTCCTTCTTCCCTCCTAAATATATCCACATGAGCCCTCATCCATCAGAGTCTGTCCTCAGGTATATTGCTGCATGGTGGAGACAATATTATCAGTGTCTGCTCTTAGGTGAATCCCTCATTTATTTAAAGATGCTTATTGAGTGTTGTGGCTTGTACAATAATGGCCCCCCAAAGATGTCCTCGATGTAACCGCCAGAACCTGTGAATTTATTAGCATTACATGGCAAAAGGGATTTAATAGATGGAAGAAAGCTTGCTAATCAGCTGACCTTAAGCAGGGAGATTGTTGTGAATTATCCTGGGTGGCCTAATATAATCACATGGACCCTTAAAGCTGGAAGAAGAAGGCAAAGGAGGGAGAAACGTGGCAGAAGAGGCAGGAGAGATTCAAAGCATGAGAGGGACCTGACCCATGGCTACTGGTTTTGAAGATGAAAGAGGTTCTGATGCAGGGAATGCAGATGGCTTCTGGAAGGTGGGGAGGGCCCTCAACTCACAGCCAGCAAACAAACAGGGTTTCAGTCTTGTAATCACAAGGCACTGAATTTGACCAACAACCTGAGTGACCTTGGAAGTGGCTTTATCCCCTCAGCATCCTGAGAGGAAGGCTGCTGGCACCTTTATTTAAGCCTGGGAGTCTCTAAGTCCAGGGCTCCAGTTGAGCCACGATGTTTCTGGACCTTGGACCCACAGAACTTTGATTGTTTTAAACTGCTAACTTTGTGGGAATATGTTCTCCTGTCAAAGGAAACTAATATAAGGATTTACGTTGTCCCAGGAACTCTGCTGGGTCCCGGGAATCGAGCTGCGAGCTGCCCATATTGCTGACTGGGAAACAGGTTCACCCGGGTCCAGAGAGCAGTAGAGGCCATTTCTTTTTCAATCCTGTTTATCAGTTGTGCCCGAAGCAAATTGCTTGCTAGTTTGTGCCTCAGTCTCTACAGCTGTCGGACAGTCATCATTGCACAGGGCTCTTCTCTGGAACTGAGGTGTAAACACTGTGAGCTGTTTTCCATACGGTCCTTGGGTGACCTGTGAAAACTCAGCGTCCTGAGTTGGCCTTCTCCCAAGATGCGGCTGTGCCCCTGTGCCCGCAGATGGGGTTTGGAAAGACGATGCCTCCAGCTCAGGGAGAGCACTTATTTGATGGGATAATTAAATCAGTTGCCTAAATTAGTTATTAAAATAGATCTCCATGTGTGTCTTTTCTTACTTTGGCCCTTTTTGTAATTCTTTAGACAATGGTAATTATCAGATGAAGGAACGAATTAAAATGGAAAAGACAACAGAAAGGTTCTCACTGTACTGATCTCAGACAAATTTGAGATCATCAAACAGTTGGTTGCAACCAACCAAGGTCACATGCAAACAAACGCAATTATCTAAAAATACAAAATACTGCCCTCAGCAAACAACCGTAAGAACTGAACAAATATTTAGATTTGCCAGCATCTGTTGAAAATCTGTATGAAATGTCTCCAGTAAACTGAACAATGCTTAAGAAACACTTGGGCTAAATAACCTAAGAAATTATTCATACTTACTAAAGAATTACATAAATCCAAGCCACACTGGCTGGAATATAATCCTACATGGAGAAGTTACCTCCAGGGATAAGCTTTTCCTGACCATCTCATCTGATTTATTACACTATTTATTTTCTTTAGAGCACTTAACAGTGTTTGACATTATCTCTTATAAGTGTTCTGTTTATTGTCTCCTTTCCTTTTTAGAATGTGAGCTCCATGAGGGCAGGAACTTCTCTGTCAGTTGAGTTGCCATTCATACAACTTCTGGTACCTACCCTGATTTTTTTCTGAGAAATCCCCAACCTTTCTCTACCCACATATTTTCAAGATGCAGAAGCTACCCTGGACTCCCATCGTGAAGCCTGTGCACACACAGCCAAAACCAATCAGCACATTCCATCCCACTTGCTCGAAAGATTGCTTTGTTATGGGTACAACCAGTCATGCTTATCAGGATGAATGTGATCCAACTGTGGGACTTGTGTTTGAGCTTTTCTGCTGAGCCTCAAGCATGAGAGAATTTGGGGGCTGGAGATGCTGCTGCCATCCTACCTCTTCAGTGAGTTTATCAGAATGGATGAAAGGCTGAGCCCAGAAATAGAAAAAAAGAGACCTTGATAGCATAATGTGGACCCTATGTCCCGTCATGTCCGATTCAGCACAGCCATGGAGTTTTCACTCACGTGGACCAATAAATATCTTTCTCAAGACAAAGAACCTCAAAGTGAATTCTAACTGATAATCCAGATAAATCAGAGAAGCATGAAGAACTGTGGAATAATTACCTTGTTAATCTGGGCACAAAGTTTCTGTAACTGCAGTTGAAAAATCATCTGTGTGTTTGTGTTGATGGGAGTGTTTACCAGCCAGTCATCGTTCCGTGTCTTAGGGTCAAGACAGGTGAAACTATAATATAGTATATTGGCTACTTCCTGAAATAGCAAGTAAAATCTCTAACTTGTGACTTTGGAAACTGTATAACATTTCTATTGTACTCACGTTGGCGGCTCTAAACCAGTTAGGTAAGAACTTTCTGCTCTACATTTGAATGTCATCAACCTTAATGCAAATTATTGGTGAGGTATGAATAGTTTTGTCTGAGTTCATATGATATTTCAAATTTTTGTTACTATTTCTTTTTTTTTCTTTTTTTTTGCGGTACGCGGGCCTCTCACTGTTGTGGCCTCTCCCGTTGTGGAACACAGGCTCCGGACGCGCAGGCTCAGCGGCCATGGCTCACGGGCCCAGCCGCTCCACGGCATGTGGGATCTTCCCGGACCGGGGCACGAACCCGCGTCCCCTGCATCGGCAGGCGGACTCTCAACCACTGCGCCACCAGGGAAGCCCCTGTTACTATTTCTTATGTATTCAGGTTGCTATGGGATGGCTAATGGATGGAATTTATAAAAGCAAAAACAAAAGCGAATAGCCCTGAACACAGTTATTTCATAAATGTCCTCTTAAGGAAGATTGATTGTTGTATTGTCATGAGAGAGACCAGACAGCTGCATTGCTGTGTACGTTGGGGGGTGTAGGGGATCCAGTAATCCAACTGGGTGGCTCAGTGAGTTGTTTTTACTAAAGATTTTAACGTGAAGAAAAAGGAGAAGAGGAGAAACGGCCCACCTAGGGAGTTACGTAGCAGCAAAAGAGCAGACTTGGAAGAATCTTAAAACACCAGAAGGAAAGTCCAGAATTAATCATTAGTCCTCTCTTGAACATCCACTAGGTACGTACTGAAATTTTAGATATTTATTAGTAAAGACTTTTTGGTTGAGTCTTAGATGGGAGCAAGATAAATTATTTGGAAGGCCAGGCCTAGATGATCTTGAAAAACGCAAAGGAGAAAAGCAGAGATATTGTAGGCATGGACATTTAGGATATACCGCCAAATGTATGTTCTGAACCGAGTGCTTCAGTCCCTCAGGGGGATCTTGGCAAACACCACAGAATGCACCACAAGTACCCTCTGCAAATGTCCAAAATTAATTCACACGAAATCCACGTGTGATCCAGAAGGCCCGCTAGACAGGGAAAGGTGAGGTTTCAGAGGATTGGCTAAACATCTCACCAAGAGTTGGAGACCTGGGTCCAGGAAGACCCATTTTTTTCTCTTCTCTTTAGACAAACACCTCAGTGAGAGGATCAGAAGACATGAAGGTACTAAATCAAGAATTAAAATATCAAGACTGACAACATTGAACCAGAAAATGACTGACCTTGTATTGTTAAATCGTGTATTTTTCCTTGAGTTGCATGTATTCTGCCTGCAGCAAATGAAAAAAAACTTTTTCATATTTAGACCAAATAACCTGACATTCTGGTTGTTAGATCCTACTGGACCATGCGAAATCATGTATTAGATAAAACTATTTTAAAAAGTGTATCTAAATATGTTAAACGTATCAAGTGCCCTGAGTCCTGACTTTAGGTGAAGCCCATATCTGTTGGACTTTTGCTGGGTAGCTTCTCTCTACCCCCTCATTGTTCTTTTTGAGCCATGTTAAAGCCAGAACTTTTTGAAACTTCAGAATGTGGGTTATGGAATGTCTTTTCTTACCTTTTATTTTAAATTCCTTCTAGCACATCTCTACACATTCTTCCTAATTTCTGAAAGATTACTATCCCCTAAGCAGATCTTTAACTTGTTGCATGATTCTAGCCTGGAAAGAGTCTTTTTCCTTTTAAATTTGAGATAGACTTGTGATCTGCTTTCATCAATGAAAGGGAAGGAACTGATGCTGTTCTAGGCTTAGCCCTTAAGAAGTATAGCAGCTTCTACTTCTCCTCTCCTGGAGTACAGCTGCCATGCTGTAAGGAGCCCAAGCAAGGCTATGGAGCGACTGACCACCATGTGGACAGAGACCTTGGAGAATGAGAGCCAACCTTAGATGTTCCTCTTCCAAGTGTGCCCCTGCTGAATGCTGCTACCTGAGTGACCTCAGCTACTGCCACGCTCATGGAACAGCAGAACTGCCCTGCTAAACCCAGTTGACCCATGCAATTATGAGAAATTTTTAAAAAATGTTATTTTAAGCGAGTTAATTTTGGGGTTGTGTGTTACACAATAATAAACAACTGAAATAGAAAGACAAGTCAATGTATAATTTCAATTCCAATAATATTGGCTCTAAAAGAAATAATCAATAGAACATAAGTCGATATCAACACTTATCTGGAGAAGTCAGAAAAGGCTTCCGAGGAGAAATGGTGCTTGACTTGAATTTTGAAGAGTGAATCAGAGTTTCTGGGCAGAGGAGCAAGAAACAGTCTTTCAGATGAAACAGGTTGCCTGAAAGATGACTTGGAGGCCTAAAATAACAGGACATCCTCAAGGGAGCAGATAACCTAATGCTGACAAGGGTTTACTCTAGATATCAGCTCTGTGTAACATTAGGAGGAATGATGACAGTGATCTCACACTTTTCCTTCTTTTGTATCATTTTGTCAGGGGAAAAGACCCTGTAATTGATGCATTTCACCTACTTACATTCTACAGAGCCAAATGTTTTCTCAAGTACTAATGAGACAAAAAGAACCGCTTTTGTTGAAAGTCATCCTCTGATCCTCATTCACTATCCTAGCTAAATGATTAATTCATTCCAGAAACAAAACAAAGACACAGTCATACTATAAACATTAATTCCTCAAGAAATCCATCTATAGACCACCTAGGAGGCTCTTGGGGACCACCAGTCAGGACTGGTCTGGGCAAGATTATGATATGGTTGGAGTTTATCTTGGTGTTCCCGGCCTCCCATCTCTGTGTCTTCAAATCTGGTGTCTCAGTAGCACCAGGCTCTCATCTCTATGAAAATCTGCTTCCCAGAAAGGGTCAGATACACATGTTCTTACTTAGAAGTATGACCCCAGAAAGAGGGGTGTTGCCACTCTTCAGGAGGGATTGATTAACCACCATGTCTAGTTTACTTCTTAGAAGACAAGGATTTAAGCTAAAGGAATGATTCTGTGATGGTGGAATTTTTAAAAAGTGAGAAATTCAGGGTGAAAGAATTTGGAACTGTGGGGGAGGGAAGAGAACACACTGCCTTCTCAATATCTCTATAATCACATCTTGTTAAGAGTCTGCCTGTGCCTCTCATAGCCAATCCATTCAAGGAGTTATTGAAAGAAATCTGCTATGTTCAAGCACAAGGCTAAGTGCTATAGAGGATATAATGGTTAAAAAGAGTCCTTGGCCTCAAGGAGCTCACAGTCTAGTAAAAGAGATAAGAATTGACAATGGATAACAATAAAGTAAGGCAGAATTAATCATAGGTAAAAATATATAGAAAGTACTATAAGGGAACTAACCCCTTCACGCCCCCGCCAAAAAAAAGAAATGGCTATTTCTAAATGGTAAAAATCATGGAAGTGAAGTAGTGCTTAGGTGTGGAGGAAGCAGAAGGGCAAGAGGAAATGTGTGGTTGATATTTTTGGTCCTATATTTGAAGCATTAGAAAACGGAGACTCGTGAAATTAAATAACCTCCCAAGGTAACCTAGCTAGTGACTGGTGTGGCTGGAGATTAAGGTGAGTGAAGGCATGTAGTGGGCAGTGGTATAAGGGTCACACTTTCATTCTGTGCTAAGGAATTTAGTTTAATATTCTGGAAGTAAGGGGAGCCATTGAAGGTCTCTTGTTTGTTTGTGGGGTGGAGTGTGTAGGTGGATGAAATATGATATGATGTATATTTAAGATAATTTGTCTGCTATCATGAAGGATGGATTAGAAAGGAAAGAGATTGCAGGTGAGGAGACATATTACAATGATTTATCCATCCAGTTATCTACCAGTTCAACAAAAATTTAATCAGTATCTACTCTTTGCCAGGAATTGCAGAAATCGATTGCGATAACCGAGGTGAAAGAGCGTGAGACACGGAGAGTGAGTTAGGAAGGTGGCAGCAGGGAATGGGATCATCCTTCCGGTATCTTCCCTTCGGTGTTTTTCTCAAATGCCAGGCATGGCACTTCCACAGCTGTGCAAGCTGGCTCTCCGCACGTAGGAACAAGTCAGATTGTGGGTAATGGTGAGGCACGGGGAGGGGCCTTTGGTCTCTGGCAGCCAGCACTGGATGGAAGTGGAGATTCTGAACCCAGAGCTTCTCCTCTGAAGCCCAGAGGGAACAGAAGCTTCTACAAACCTCTCCACCTCACTATGCCCCCTCTCTAATAAGACCCTATAATTTTCTCTGAATATTTTGTTCCCAGACTCTCTCTCTCTGCAGAATTATAGGGACCTGGGATTTGAACTGGGGATCAGAGAATGAGGTTCAATGCTTCTCTGCAAATTCCAGAGAATAAATATCTAAATATAAAAATTAACCACAAAACTTCTAGACCACAGATGCAAATGATATCAGCCTCTGGCAGCCTTTGGAAATGTTCTCTCTCCAGTAGTGCTAACCTGGGAATGTGGACAAAAAATCAGGATGGTGTTGATCAAAGGGTGTATCCCAGCTGCAGTTACGAATATCCGTTATGACCTCGTGATCAGTAACAGTCATAGAAAATATAGGTATTTTCTTTTTTACTTGTTACATGTGTATTATCTACTTTCATCTTCTCTCTCTCCCCTGCCTCTTACTATTTTACACGAGGTTTGTTGGAGGTTAACTTTACAAATTAGTGATTAGGTAAAAGTATATCCAGAAAAGACCTTGACTGAAATTGACGGGTAACTGACATAGCACAGAAATGGATGCAAAGACTCTCAGGACTTTCTGTCTCCTCATTTGGGGAAAGGGATGAGAGTGTCTTTGCAGGAAAATGGTCCTATCTTGGCAGACTGAAACATAGACTTGTTTTTATTGTTGTATGGAAGTTCAAATAACTGTAGAGGTCATGTATGGTGGCAGAGAACCAGAGGTGTGGATGGTGTCAGATTGTAGCTACTGTCTCTAAGCCCTCAACCCACATTTTTATCCTCTGTTAGGTGGTGCTGGAGCTGGGACCATACAAACCATATTTGTTTTGCCAGCTGGTTCTTTGTTATGCTGTGCTAACAAGGGACACTAGGGACCGGTTGCAAGTCTGGAGGAGAAAGAAGAGAATGCTTCTTCCTTTATCCTTCTAGTTTCTGCGAGAGTGACCCTAGCAATGCTTCTTAATTCAGTAGTGACAAGGTTTTCCTGTGGCAGCTGGTGAGTCCAATTTGCAGCTTTTCCAACTTTGCAGCCTTGCTAGAACCATCCTCATTTACCCCTTAAGGACAAGAGTACCTGATGGACGGTGACTTTTCCTCAGAGGTCTGTGCCCCTTCTATAGGGCTCCTTGCCAAGATTCTAGAAGTTTAATAATTTTATTTCAGAATTCCAACCTTTGTTCTCCCAGTCCTAGGGGTGGTAGCTGCTTCCTGTAGTTGTTACCTCTGTGATACTTCAGTGTTCTTTTTCTGGCTTTTCAGTTATGTAGGTAGATGAAGAGTATATAGGAGATAAAGATCCTTTGGAAATATGAGTAGAGATTTTCTATGTAAGAAAAGAACGCATGGTGACCTAAATGGGAAGGAAATCCAAGGAAGAGGGGATAGATGTATACGTGTGGCTGATTCACCTTGTGGTACAGCAGAAACTAACAAAACACTCTAAAGCAGCTATACTCCAATAAAAAAAATAAAAAAAAGAAAAGAACTGAGACTCAAATATAGATCTTTTGTTCCTCTCAGTTTCCACAGTTGCAAAGGAGCCAGCTACCTGTAATGTTCCCAATAAGCATCTCTTAGCAAAGACAGATTTGGTTGATGTCTTATTTTGGCTGGTGTCACTGCTTACCTACTTCATTTTTATAATTAAGCTCTTACTGCTCAAGTAACCTTGGCAAACTATCTCCTGATCAGACCCTGACTGATAGAGTGGTTAATAAGACTCTGTTATAGACAGATCAGCTTCAGACAGGGCATTGGCAATCTCAAATTCTAATCCCACCACCTGTGATTTACTGAGTGCACGGATGAGTGACATGGAATAAATGAGGAGGAATAAATGCGGAGGATGGAATCTGCTGTGGCCTGTTCATAAGGTTCCTGTGGGAACTGAAGGCGATCATGTATAGGGCAGTGCTTGGTCAATTGTAAGGAGCTGAACATGTTTCAGGGGTTATGATCACAAAAGCTGAAGACAGTCAAGTGAAGGCATCGACCTTCTCTGTCCCACTAAGAGATGCTTATTGGTAACTTTTCAGGTAGTTGGCTCCTTTGCAGCTAATGGAAACTGAGAGGACCAAGAAGTCCATAGATGAGTCTCAGTGCTTTTTTTAGATTGAAAATCTCTACTCATATGGCCAAATGAACCTCATCTCTTCCCAATTGCTACATTCAAATGTTACCCATGTTCTATTTTAGTCTTGCCCAGTTATGAGAAAAATGTCAACATTATTATTGTTGCTATTTTGCTTTTCTATTTTAGATTAAGTTTGGTCCTCTCATGTGATAAAGCATGCTGGATTTTCTTGCTATACAGCCTGGATTCTAATTACATTTCGCCTTTTGCTAACTATAAGCCAGTGATTTTACCCTTCCTGGTCTCAATTCCCTCATCTGCTAATTGGAAAAATGTTTTGTGCTCTCTCTCTCACAGGGCTTTTAAGTCTCATATAAAAGTGCTTTGTAAATTCAAAAGTGTTGTAAGGGATGTTGCTACTATTTCTGGTAGTGTTCATGGTAGTAGGAGTTTAGTATTGTTTAAAGAGGATCCTGTAAGCCGTGTCTGGAAATAGCACCTTATAAATTAGCATTAACATTTGTTGTTTCAAACCCTTTCCGTTAATGTTCATTAAATATATGCTAGTAAACTACACTGTATTGAATTTCAACAAAGCGTTAGTTCCTAGAACAAGATCAGACACTTCCGTATATTTCCAGGCAGTTTTGATCTCATGAATTTGTCCTAATACTGTAACCACTTGCTCATGTCTGAAAGAGTGATTACATAGAAGAAACCCTCACACATCAAGAAAGGGAAGACTGACAAATGAATACTCAAAGATTTCAGAACCAGGAACAATTGATTCCAAGGTTTTAAATATCAGAGATGTATCCTGTACACTAGAAGTGACATGCATGATAGAGCGGTTGAACAGTAGCTAGGAAAATACCACAGACAAAATTATTTCTCTGATGGTCTCCAAAATAAATGTTCACCAACTAAGGCTTACTCGCCGTACGTTTTACTTTTGGCTACTGTTTTCAGCTGCTTCCAGACACAAGAGGGAAAAAGGAGGATGGAGTCAATTGTCTGCAGAATTCATGCTAAGAAGCGGTAAAGGCCCATTACATATTTATTAATTCATACGAAATCAGTTATGTCTGACTTATTTGTGTTGGCTATAGTGATTGGCTTCACTGTATAATTGCTGAACAGTTGAAAGATGGAGGGATGTTGTTCACTTAGGAAACAATGGAGACCTGAGTTGCCTGTGTGTCTGTGTTGCTTTCATTTACACTATAAAACTAATCTGATTTAATAAGACAATCGAAGCAACTCCTGCCAAAATAACACAAATGAAATGCTTAACAGTTATTGAGTCTCAAAATCATATACCAGGCTGTTTCGTGATCGAAAAGGCATATGTTCATACATAGAAACGAAGGCAGATCACCACTCGCTTACAGTGAAACTCTGGACGTCCATCCAGCTGTGAAACTGTGAAGATCATAAGAAGTAATTTTAGCTTTTTATTAGATTTTTCCCTAGACAGATTAGAAATAGTTTACGATCTCCCTACATCTCTCCCAAATCATTCTCTACCTTGAAAAGAATGTTTTTATTGAAGGCTACTATTTCATGGCAGGGTTTTCTGTCACTCAGAACTTCAGAGTTAGACTTCTTGAAATCATTCCAATGCCAGGGACTCACAAAACTCTCTTCTGTGTCTGTAGGCGTAAAACTGTTCAAACTTGATGGCTGTTTAGATATTTTACTTCCAGGCCATACCTGGTTTTCTAGTGAGTTAGCTCCTTTTCCAGTGGCCTTGATTTAGCTTGGGGATATGATTTTGTCACACAGCGTATAACTTATGAACAGAGGACATCTGATATGCGTACCGTTGTGTCTCAGAGGATTGAACAAACTCCCTGATGAGGGCATGGTTGTCTCCAGACACGGGGTGGAGACAATGCCGACTTGTGGCCAGCCCACTGGGTCACTGTTGGAACTGGCTGGTCTGAAGTAGGGTCCTAGCAAGGTGTTGACTCAATGATATGGCTCATTGGGCCACATTTTGTGTTTTTATCCACTCTAAGGGAGAAAGGCAAGTCTTGTATACTGATTAGGTGGCAACATACCTAACTGCTGTTTATTAGTGAACAGTCACACCTTTAACAGTCCTCAGTGCACTTGCAGATCCTCCCACATTTCCCTTTCATGCTGGAAGGAATTTCACCTCTAATCTCTAACAAGCACCTTCACCCCACTTTATCAAAGAGCAGTGCAAGTTCCAGAGAGAATAACTGATTTAGATCCCCTGGAAGAGCCAGGTATTTTGGCCCTAAGTCTGCGGCTTATAGACTTTTCCAGCAATAGTGAGGTGAGAAAAACAGGATGGCTATCTTTGCCCTTTGAGATTTCTGAAATCCTTATTCTTCATTCCTTGTAGATGGAAATGAGTCATGTCAGATTAACAATGACTGCAAATATTTCTCTGGAAGAACTTTTTATGGGAGAAGGAGGTTATATGTTATCTATCATTGTGGACTTAATTACCCTAAATCTTAATAACTTTAAACGAACCACACTTATTATCTCACAGTTTGTATGGTGGGTTGAGAATCTAAGAGAACTAAGCTGGGTTCTCTGCTTTTGGGGTATCTCACAATCAGGGCATTGGCCAGGACTGTGGTTTCAGCCAAAGGCTCGACTGGGGAAGGATCTACTTCTAAGTTGGCTCACATGGTTGTTGGAGGACTTAGTACTTTGTGGGCTGTTAGACTGAGGGCTGTAGGTCCTCACCGGCCATTGGCTGGAGGCAGCTCTCAGTTCCTTGACACATGGGTCTCTTCAACATGACAGTTCTCTTCAGGAAGGGCAGAAAGCTAAGAAGGCAAGAGAAAGAGAGAATTCTAGCAAAACACAGGTAACAGTCCTCTATTACATAATCTCAGAAATGACCTCCCATCACTTTTGCCATGTTCCTTATTCATTGTGATTAGAAGGAAGTCCATTCTCAAGGGGAGGGGAGTGCACAAGGGCATGAATATAAGGAAGAAAGAAATATTGGGAGGCACTTAAAAGATTGTCCCCCACAGAAGTGCTGTCCTATCTGTCACATATTAAATGCATATAAAAGCTTATTTATTTTGGTTTGCTAGAGTTCATCACAATGTACTGAAATAGCTTTAGTTCATGTCATCACCACTAAAATACAGATGGAAATAAAGAGTGGATAATCCCCCTCTGCCTCCTTCACTCTCCTCAATTTCTATCACCCCAACTTTGAGGTACACCAAGGGAAACTGTGCTCATAGGAAGTGCTTCAGGATCTTCAATGTTCTTCTAGATCAAGAGCCGAGAGAGGTAACCATGGAGTGGCTACGTGGGGAGTTTGGTACTGAAGGACTTGGTGTGAATCCTGGTTCTGCTTCTCAGTAGCTGTGGATCTTGAATAATATTACTCTGAAACTGTTTCCTCATCTGTAAAATGGGGCTAATAATCCCTGCATACCAGGTTGTTGGGAGCATTCGGCCAGATAACGTACACAAAGGGGAACCTGCCCCAATTCTGGCCCTAGAGAAAGGACCACAGCAGATGGACACTCTTTTCCCTCTTCTTTTTCTAATAATAGAGGACTCTTTAGGAAAGGTCAGGACAAGATTTTGTTTCCACAGTAGGCCTCTTTGAACTTGAGCGTTGTCATACAACTTAATATTTGGGATCATTTAGTCTGCTTGATCTTTATATTTGTGTAAATTAGGGTCAAGAGCTGTGTCTACCCCAGAGGATTTTTGTGATGTTTAAGAAACTTAATGTATGTTAAACTATTTAGCATAGTCTTTGCCATGTGATATACACTCAGTAAATGTCAGCTATTATTATAACAGTGTCTCATCACAGAACACTTTGTAAAATTTATTGAAACTCTCTGTACCTTCATTTCCTCATCTGGAAAATGGGGAAATAACAGTAGCTACCTCTCAGGGTTGTCACTGAGGTTAATGAGTTAAAACATATAAAGTGCTTCAGACAGTGCCTGGCACATGGTAAGTGCTCAAAGTATGTAAACAAATATCAACTTTATTTTTATTAGTGTTTGATCAGTGTTTGTTTCTGCTCTAGAAGACTCTTACCTAGTATAAATGTTTAATACAAGATTTTCATATTACATTATGTAACATACATAATATATTACTTATAGAATATATATTAAATTACTATTATTATAATCTGTGTTATACTGTGGTGTTCTTGAGAGGTTCAAGAAAATGATGATGTTTCAGAAATTCTTAAAGTTCCAGCATAGATTTGCCAACACTTATTTAAAAGGTGAAAATGATCCCCTAAGTATTATAGAACGCATATTGGACCAACCTTTCTAAAGTGGACCATTGCTTAAATTTAAAATCATCAGCATTTATGTCACTCCCTTCCTCAGATAATTACAACAATTATATTGATGTGCGGGATATCACCATCCACCCAAGTCTCTACACATTAAAAAAACAGAGGTTTGAATGAATTGCATGTCTTCTTAAAGCTTTATTATTATTTTTTAAACATTGACCTGACATTTTGAATTATCTCTCAGTAAAAACTTAGGAAAGTTCCCATTAGTAATGACACAAATAAAGACCTTTTTTTATTTAAGGAAAAGAAAAATCCTGTAAAGTACAATGGCAAAAGGAAGAAAATTCTAACCCCACCTACCCACCTTTTTCTATCTCTGTCAACACAACCAAGAGCTTGATTTAGTTTCTGCACACACATACAGAGGAAGAACCAAGTGTGAGAGCCAAATATTAAAAAAACATTTTTTTCTTTTTTTTGACGCTATCCATGAGTACACATCACATGTGTGATAAGCCTGAGATTCCCAAAGACTGTATGTGAAATATACATTAGAGTATCATATGCAAATGGCTTTTTTCCCCCATAGACTAATCCTTTTCGTTCCAGGTACTCATTCTCTGCTTGGTTAGCATTTTGGTCACCAAAATGAGTGGATACACATGCTCTTTGATGTCAAGTTGACTTACTTTCCTCTTGAATAGTGGCTGCAAAAATTTATTCCCACTTTCAATGTATCAGATTCACCCATTGTCCTCAGAGAAGCAGGCCCGTTTTCTTCCCTGGGAAGAAGTTCTCCTATAACATGGGACACTCCAGGACAATGTGAAAAATTAGAGGTTTGAAACATCCAACAAAGGATGTTCAGAGCACTGGTGAGAGAGAGAATGAGAGCAAGAAAGGGAGAGAAAGAGAAAGAAAAATCCCTTTGTAAACAGCCATTGAAATACAACTTCAAATACACTGTGTTTCTGGGAAGAAAGCCTCTATGTAAAAAAAGTAGCATCCCTCCAGTAAGTTCTAAATTAAGTTAATAAAAACAAATAGAAGCAGAGGGCCAAGTCTGCTTTCTGGAGGCCACTGTGAGAATCGGACTCTGGCAACCTTTTCTGTGAGAAAAATTGGTTGATTGTGGGAATCTAATGATTTCTTTAGATTTATTTCTGCCTCGATATGTGGTGAATCAGGGTATCATATCACTCTTTCTCTCTTGTCTTCTCTCTCTTTAATCTTCCTTAAAAAGTTTTTCCTTTATCATCTCAAAGTAAAACAAATAAAATTCCCCAGTCTTCCTGCCTTTGGGGGCCCAAGAGCAAGTGAGTAGATTTGTCATGGGCCATTCAGTGCTCTTGAATTAGAGCAGAGCTGGGACTGCTCAGGTGTCTGTAATAGAGATAAAAGTGGGTTGTCCAACTCAAAAAGGAATCTGTTTTTCTTTGCACGTCAGGAAAGGTCAAATAGAATTAATTTTTTTCAGTTGACCAGAACAAAGATAGATGACTTGATTTTCAGTGCAAATTTGGTTATGTCAAACCAAGTAGCACCAGAAATATGATCGATTAACCTCTGGAGAGGCAATGGCATATTTCATTTCCCTCCCTTTGGTGTCATCGTGGGCACTGCGCTGTCTTTCAGGATGATGGATTTACAGGGATTCCCCAATGTCAATTAATGCCCTTCACCCACTTTGCTGAGATCAGTCATCTGAACAAATGGTTTGAAGGTTTTGTATGAAGATGCTATAAAAAGAGTCATTGGTTTCTCTTGTTCGTAACAGTTATTATGTATATAGGTTAAGAGGAGATTAGGATTCAAGAATTGATGTCATTGAAGATGAGAGCCATATTTGAATTATCTGGAGAGTTTAAACAGAGATGTCTAATTTGAAGAGGATCTTTATTTTCCTACACACTTTTCTGGAAGTACATTTTACTACAGTTTTCTTCCTACATGTTTTATTTTAAATATTTCTACATGCTGTGAAAGTTATAAAAATCCCCAATTTTCTGTACCTAATCACAATGGGGTTGATACGAAGGAATATGAGAGAATAAGAGCAAAACGGAGGGTTTGGAGAGAATAACGATCCTCATGGAAAGCAGTGGTAATTTTCAACGTTCTTACCTAGAGTTGGTGAGGGGGCAGCAAGGAGTGTGCGAGCTGCTATAACCTTCTGTAAAACAGAACCGGACATTGGCCGAAAACTGCATGCTTCATTTCCAATGGAAATAACAAGTAAAATGTATGAGATACATAGGTACACATTTAACAATCTTCTGTTGAGAGATTGCTATGTATTAGGGACTGTGATAGTTAAAATAATCATTTTGGACAGTCTACCCTGAACACCATGTATGGGATGGGGGCAGATGATCACAGAAGTTGTGATACCATGTGATAAACCTAAATGCTGGACAAGAATTGTAAACCATACACTATGGGGGAAGACAGAAAGGGATGGATTGATCTACTAAGGATGTGGAAGAGAAAGAAGGGAGTTAAGTGAAGAAGACCTTAGTGAAGGAGGTGAAAGCATGAGCCTCAAGGCATGAACAAGATTTAGGGTTTTAAGAAAAAGGGTAAAAAATGAAGGAGAGGGTTAAGAAGAGGAGAGGAGGCTGTGGGTAATAAGTTCATTCATTCAACAAATATATATTTAGTGCCGATCATATGCCAGGCATTGTTCTAGCATTCCAGCTGGTAGTGTTCTCTGGGTATGTTCCTTGAGAAACCTAGTGGGGAGATAATGAATGAGATAAATAATGCTAAGTGATAAGGAGAAAAAGTAAAGCAGGGAGAGGAATAGGATGTCTGGAGGGAGGGTGGGACTTTTAGGTGGGTGGCCAAGGATGTTTTCCCTGAGAACCGAAGTCCTGAGTAGCAACCTGAAGGGAATAAAGAAGCAAGCCTGTGGCTCTTGGGGAAAGAACATTCTAGACAGAAGGAACAGCAAAGGCCCCAAGGTGAGAACAGGTCTGGGTGGAGCTCGGGGGCTGCTGAGGCTGGAGCAGAGAGGAGTGAGGGCAGAGCTTTGGGGGAAGGAGCTTTGAAATTGAGGCAGGACATGGGTCTTTCCTCTGAGTGAGAAGGGAAGATGTCGGAAGGTTTTGAGCAGAGGTGTGACATGATCTGACATGATTCCATAGGATCTCCCTAGCTGCTGCATTGAGAACTTCCATTTTTGTACCACTTTACAGTTGTAAAGTGCGTTTACACATCACACCACACAACTCCTCATTCCCCCAGTGAAGGAATGAAAGCTGAGAGAAGTTAAAATACTTGCCTGAAATCTTAAAGATAATGATGAGTTGTGCCAGAATCCACCACTCTCGGCAGGATCTAAGTTGGAACAGTTTCCATCACATCCCACTGCCCCCATGGCTGTAGGAAACACATAGAGACACGCAGGGAAAAGGGAAACTTCAAAATTCTCACTTTGTTTATTTCATTTCTTCTTTCTCTCCTTTTCTTCTCTCTTTCAACCAAAACACTCTCTTTATAAAGTTGAAGTCCGCACCCCCTACTTCGAATGCTGTTTTGGTGAAATGTGGTGTCTGAATAATTGGATGTGTGAGATCAAGCTCTGAATCATAGATGAAGATGCTCAATTTATTGACACATAAGCATTTAGCTCTTTTTAGAAATAGGTTGGGGGCTGGAGCAGGTCATGACGTTCGGTCTCAGAAAGTAATTCCAGCAAAATCAGGTAGATCTAGCTGGCTGCTCGGCATTTTGGTAGTGTAAATCCAATCACCAAGTTAAGGATAGATGGTGTGTGTGTGTGTGTGTGTGTGTGTGTGTGCGTTAAATTTCTTCCCATCTACTGCCTAGCTGACTGTGCTATTGCATTCAAAGGGGAAAGTGTATGTGGGCAATGGATCATGTTTCCAATTCTCTCATGCCTTCACCAGAAATATTTCCCAGATTCTAGAAAAAATTTGTTATTTTTAATGTTCAATGCTTTTATGAATTTTTACCTTTCTTGGAGGGATTTGTGTTAGCATTGCTATATAGAGATAGCTAGAATGGCCTCATTTTTAGTTCTTTAGTTGAAATGTATGAAATACAAATAATGTACTTAACTTTTGACGAATGTTTACAGAAATAAAGCCGTGTAACCACTACCCAGACCAAGATGTACAACTTTCCCAGCACCCTAAACGTCTCCCATGTGCCCTCTCTCATTGACTGACCCTGTTTTAACTCAAAAGCTTATCTGTGGTTTTGGCCATATCTTTGACCTTCCATTTTGGCTTGTCTTTGGCAAAAATTCACTCCTGGTTCAAAATTGAATAGGTTGTGATTGTATGGTTATTATAAATGTATCTTAGAAACATCTTTTTTTGATGAAATATGTAAGAAAACACTAATTACATTTTGCTTGTTATCCATGTGTGTTAAAATAACTAAAGAAAGAGGATTTGGGGTCAAGTATCATTAAAGTTTTTATTCAACACAAAAATATAACAATAAGCACTTGGAAACATAGTGCCAAACCCCAATTGCCTACTGTCCTCCCATTTATCATATGTTTGAAGCCCACAAAATTGAAGTACTTAATGGAGCCCTCTGTTAGGGAAAAAAAATCCTCATCATCACTTTTTTTTGTTGACATGGAATGCTTTACCTAGCCACAAGTAAAGTGGAGGAAGCTATTTTCAGCCGTTTCTCATTTTATTCAAGCCAAAGAGAAAATGACTGTGATTCCTCATTGGGAGGAATAATCAATATCCTGCTACCAATACATCAGTATTAAGTATAGAGGTAGATTATCAACCGGTGATCATATTTACTATCTCTTCTTACTGAACGTTTAAACATTTGAGTCGTTCGATAATGTATGTTTACTTCACACATTACCCAGTTTCTCAATAAATTCACTTTTGAAATATGAACATGTTCCTAACATAAATTAGTTATAAAGATGGTTTTGGAGAGACTTACTGCAGTTGTTTTCAAATCAACGCGTATATTGCGTTGGCTTGTGTCTTAATCTCCACATTCAGGGCGAACACAGCACACACTAGTGGAAAAGAATGCTGTATTCTCAAGCCCCAGGTTTGACGTTTATTGGACTGACCTGAGAAACATGCTTATTCCTCAACCAGTCACTATGGCCAAGGGAATGAGCTACAGTGATTGGTCAGATTTGGGAACGGTGCCCATCCCTGGGTGTGGAGGGATATAGGAGTTGACTTACTCCAGAGACCATTTTAGAGAAAGAATGGAGAACAGTGGTTCCCAAGGGAAATCTGCTGTTCCCAGAAACAGGAGGAGTGTAGGTGTATGGGGCAAAAGACTATTGGGCATGTTGGAGGTTGCGGGGAAGGGAATGAGTCTCAAGGTCGAAGTTCAGAGCAGGAAGCCCCATTTGTAAAGCTCGTATTTTAAGACCCATCTGGTTCTTTGAGTGACTTATGGGAAGTTGGAGAAGTGACCACATATCTGCAAACCTCCAAAAATTTGACCTGCCCTGAAAAGTTGTGTGAATTTCCTATGATGTCTGTAAGCTGCCTATTTTAGGGCCTTTGGCAAAGAAGGTTGTTTCAAAATATACTTTCCTTTTCCATCCCCTTTGCCTTATAACTGCTCATTAGCATTCCTGAAAAGGACCAAGACTTAATTTGGTTGGAGATATTATCACAAAGGGGAGGATGGTTATTCTTGGCCAATATGAATTAATTTCATTTTTTCACACTCTTCCAAACCATAATGGAAACTTGTCTTATTGAGAATTGACTGTGCTCTTCCAGTTCATTTATACTAAATATATACAGAGAGAGTATATACATGTGTAGGTTATCGACCAGTGATCATATTTACTACCTCTTCTTTACTGAACTTTTTAACATTTGTATTTTTGATAATGTATATTTAATTCATCACATATATACTTATATATGTGGTAAAAGTCAATTTCTTAAAGGGCATTGGTAAATATGTTTTGTGCAATTTTTTTCATACTTAGCACCTAGTTTTGAAATTTTAGAATTTTTTTAATGTGCTTAAAAATTATTTGAATGTTCTGTTGGATCCCAGATCTATTGTCACATAGTTGTGAACAAATAAACAAGCAAAGTCATGAGAGTGATGAACTAACCAGTTTCATTATCATATGTAAGCTTGTCCCCAACAATCTGGATTCTGGTTTCCTGCTGAATCTTGTTTTCTCCTTGATCTTCTGGCGTTCTCTGATGTAACAGATTCTTTTTCCTTACTGAGGGATGTGGTATTAATGAACTCAGGAACAATGAGGATTATTTGGATTAAAGCTTATTTATCTTCTTTTCTAATTATAGGAATTATAGAAAGTGGCATGGGGGTCAACAAAGGTTTCTTTCCTATTACTACATTATCTCTCTCATCTAGAATATCTTCTCAAGGTGAATTTTTTAAAGGGAGGGGACTTACTGGGGAAGAGCTCTTATTGGGAAAAATTCATCGCCCTTATTTTCAATAAGTGGGTTATATAGCTCCCTGAGCTAATCCTGCCAAGTTCTGCCCAGAGTCTCTTGGATCTGTTCTCACTGCCTTATATGGGTGTGGGAAGGATGAATTCATTAACACTTACAAAGAGCTTTGAAGATGAAAGTGCTTTGTTTGTGCCATCGTCGTCTTTTGGCTTCCCCTGTCTCCAGATTTTACTATGCAGAGGTCTCTCCCCACCCCTCCCCGCCAAGGCAGAGACTATGTTTGGACTTGCAGGGATAGTTACTGAACTTTCAAAGAAAGCAAGCCTAGGTTTTGCGTTAGAGAATAAAACAGACCCAATGGAAGCATTCTTTTTACTCTTGGACTTGCCAAAACATAGACATCCCATTTTAGGTCAAACTCCTTCAGATGTTTTTTGAGGTGGTGGGTATTGTATATCTTTAATGGATTTATATTTTCCAAACCTTTTTATAACCTCAAATACCCTTTCCACCATGAGACAATGTCCAAGTTAGTCATCTTTAGTAACATTTACTCCCCGTCCCCACTTGCATCCCAGTGAACTAGAGGACTGGCCTCTGTCACACTCCCCTGGGACTGGCACGTCTCTCACTGTAGTTCAAGCCGCACTTTTCTTTCAGAATGGAATCTACGTTTCATAATATCTCCGCTGACTTCTTCCTTAAACCACACAGAGAACACTATCGTGTCAATATTTTTCCAGTTTGAATGCCCTTCTTGTACTAACATACTACCCAGAAAGAAGACTGCTCTTTGCTGGGCTCTTGAATGTGGCTGGGATAATAGATGCAACCGCTGGGAATTCCCTGGCGGTCTTAGGGCTCTGCGCTTCCACTGACCTTGGCCCACGTTCGATACCTGGTTGGGGAATTAAGATCCCCCAAGCTACCTGGTGCAGCCAAAAAAAAAAAGCAGCCATAGACTCAGGACTGTCATGTGAGCATGGCCCTTCTACTGACAGTACCATGGAGTCTTCCCACCGGTACCTGTGAGTGCTAAGACCAACCTGAAATCCTAGCGGTCTACTACCGTTTTTCGGTGATCTGAAATGGCTTTTTGTGACTAGAAGGGAAGGGAAAAGTTTGTGAAAATTGCAAAGTCATGTAGAATCCAAATCACAGGAACACTGTATTTCTTAATTTTCAGAGGCAATGACAATGATTTGTAAATAGATGCACAGCCAGATAAAGTGTTGCTTTAGTAGATTCTGCCTTTATGACGTGATTTCTTAGTTTGGGATTGCTAAGTGGTTGTTCAGGTTTGAGATTTTGCTTGTATGTTTTATTTGTTCCAAAATTATATTTTAAAAAAAAGCAATTTATTTCTCCTGTCCTTACATCATCTCATGATATTTCTGTTTTTTTGGTCTGGTTTAGAGTAGCTTTACAGAATAATGATGATGGTAATTACCACTTACAGAGCACTTGCAATACACCAGGAACACTCCAGATACTTCTCTTCCAATATTTCATTTAATCCTCATTACAGTCCTCTGAAGTAAATTTTACTATTCTCATTTGTCAGATGGAGAAATGGAGGCTCAGAGAGATCACTAATATGCCCAGGGTTATGGAGCTTGTAAATGGCAAAGCTGGGATCTAAACTTAGGTCAGAGTCTATCTAGATTTCATGCCCAGGGTCCATGCTCCAAATGACATTCCACCCTCTTTGGGACTGCATTTACTATGGCAAGAGAAAGTTAACTCTCCCCGGGTGCATTAAATGCATGAAGACCTTTACAATCCACCCAAAGGGTCATCTAACATGATGGAAATTCTTCAAAAATTTTCTAGCTGACTTTTCAGTCTGTTTGGATTGCACTGGGTACATACTGGCTGGCGTGACATTGAATAGCCCTCTAAACCCCTTTGGGCTTCAATATCTTTACCTGTAAAATGGGGATAATGATAATACCCGCCTCAAGGGATTTTTGTGATGTGATTACGTAGAGGAATGTGTAGTGAGTGGTGAGTTGCTGCATGTCATTAGGAAGCACCTACATTATTCTTGATGAGAGATTGTGAAACTCTGAACTAATGATAATTGAAAGGAACTGACATATTTGAGAGAAACTGCTTGGATAGGAGGCCTGAGTGAAAAGGAGGACTTCAAAATACAGCATGCCTGTGAGGTGGAGGTAATTAAACAGGCAGCGATCACAGGATGAAAAGTAGGCTTATAAGGAGAGATAAAGAGTTCAGTTTAGAACATATTAGGTTTGAGGTGATGGGAGAATTTCTATGTGGAGAGGTTTAGCAAAACATCTGAAGTTTAGCCGAGAGGCTGGAAGATTGAATTAAAGATGTAGGCTTGGGAGCCATTTGTAGAAAGGAGCTATTTGAGATATCAGAGCGGATGAGACTGTCTAGAAGGAGGTTATAACATCAGAAGCAAATTCTGGATACACTGAAAGCCTACACTTAGGGCACACGCATTCAAAGGGGATCCAGAGAGGGTTCCAAAACGCAATGACAGAGATTGTAAAACCAGGGAATGAATTCCACCACCAAGAAGAAGAGGGTTTCAAGTAAAGGTTGACATTAGCGTTGAGCTCTGCAGAGGTTGACAAGGATCGCAGGGCTGTGATTTCTGCCATTAAGAGATCGTTGGAAACTTTTGAGAATGTAGTTTCGGAAAAGTAGTTGGAAACAAAGATGTTGTAAGGGGCTACAGAATGGTTTAATGTTGGGACACTGGAGCCAGTGAATGAACACTACTCAGACCAGTATCAAGTGAGATCTTGAGTGTGTCTTATCCATTCAGGTACAAGAGGGGCCAAAATAGTTGCTTGAGTGTCTTAGTATCTTGGGTTGAGTTCCACCAAAAGCTGACTCAGGCAAGGATTTGAGTATAAATAATGTATTTGGGAGATGATACCAGGAGGAACCGAAAGGGGAATGAGGACTTGAGACAGAGAAGGGACGAAATCAAAACAGGATGTTGTGATCAAATTACTGCTGTGACAAGTGGGGCCCATCCCTGATGGGGACATCTGGGAGACAATCTAGAATACACCTTGGATTTGCTCTTTTGGGGAGGTAAGGAGACTCAAGTATTTATCTTCCAACTCTTATCTGTATTGATTGAGGGTTGTTTTCAGAGTGGCAACCCCTGACATCTCAGACCTGCCCCATACCTGCAGAGAGCATATCAAAAACAAACAAACAAACCAAGCTCCCCAAGCAAACATACAAAACCCCTCAGGGTCACAAGTGCTTGCAATAGGAGGCCATGTGCATGGTGAGTTCAGGGAGGAGTGCGCAGGGTCTGCTGCAATTAGGGATGGACTGGGCAGGGTGGAGACAGAGGAAAGGAAAGGAGTAAAGGGATTGATGTGTATTGAGTACCTAATATATACCAGACACCAGGTGCTTTAGTGTGTGTGTGCGTATTTCTGTCTCCTTTCATCCTCACAACTTTCACATGAAGAAACTGAAGTTCAGAGAGATGAAGTAACTTCACAAGGAGAACAGAGACCCAAGTCTTCCTTAGATCATCTAAATGCAAAGCCATTCCACACTCGGCAAGTAAACCCGGGGCGTTAATGGGGGCATAGTTGAAATAGTGACCCGTGGTGTGTTTGGACAGATCATCTCATCAAAATGATGCTCTTTGTTTCTGAATTTGGGCTTTCATGCCTTCCCTCATGTGGAAGGAGTAATTAATAGCTTGGTTTTTAAAAGGTCCCTTGCAGGCTTATAGCCTGTGCATGGAAATCAAAATAACTAAAAGAATAATGAATTGTGTTAACAAAGGATATTATTATCCCTTCTAATTATTTATGTTATTAGAAACTTGCATGTAAGATTTGCTATGATTGAGGCTTCCCTGGTGGCGCAGTGGTTGAGAGTCCGCCTGCCGATGCAGGGGACACGGGTTCGTGCCCTGGTCCGGGAGGATCCCACATGCCGCGGAGCGGCTGGGCCCGTGAGCCATGGCCGCTGGGCCTGCGCGTCCGGAGCCTGTGCACCGCAGCGGGAGAGGCCACAGCAGTGTTCCCTCCCTCCCTTCTCTTTGTCCTTCCTGGAGCTTCATCCTTTGGGTCTCCCACCTGTGCTCAGTGTCTTCAGACGTTGCCTTCAGGGCTCTGACTGATAACACTCTGATGAACTCCGCCCCGCCTGGTTGAAACCCTACCCTTCTCTTTCTATTCATCGTTTTACCCCCTTTCCTTAAAGGTCCCTTTCTGTATCTGCTCAATTCATCATGCGGCTCAGGCAGTTGTGTTGTTTCTGGCTTTCTTCTGCCTTCCTTGGTACCCTTCTCTTCTGTGCCCTAATCCGAAGGCTGTTGGCACCAACCCCAGCTAATCTGATAAAGATCATTCTGGTGAATGCTCTCAAAGGGAGAGACCAGAGTATCAGGAGGCCCTTCCGACAAGCCCCTCCGTCTCAGGAAGTCTGTCTTTGGATGGTTGTATTCTGTTCATGATTTTCCAGTTTTGGTTTCATGTTTTAAAAACGTAGAATATAAAAATAACAGCACAGAATCTTCTGAAAAAAAAAAAAAAAGAATGGAAATGAGCACCCTAATTCATCCCACCATCCTGACACACTAGTTGTTTTCTTTCTGCTTATTCCCTGTAAGTCTTTATTCTAGTATGGTGTTTCTATTTCTGCATTTTTAAACTTAGCTTTATTTCAGAATTATTTAAAATCTATTTCTACACAACCATCGTAATTATCTGGTTTAATAACCAATTAATATTCCATTGTGGACTTCCCTGGTGGCGCAGTGGTTGAGAGTCCGCCTGCCGATGCAGGGCACACGGGTTCGTGCCCTGGTCCGGGAAGATCCCACATGCCGTGGAGCGGCTGGGCCCGTGAGCCGTGGCCACTGAGCCTGCGCGTCTGGAGCCTGTGCTCCGCAACGGGAGAGGCCACAACAGTGAGAGGCCCACGTACCACTAAAAAAAAAAAAAATTCCGTTGTATCGGTGGCATCCTATTTAACAATTCTCTTCGTTGATAAGTTTTTCTTTCTCTAGGACAAAAGCCCAAGAGTACAATTGCTGGGCCGTGTGATAAATCTATCTTTCGTTTTAAGAGAGACTGCCAGACTATTTTCCAGAGCGACTGCACCATTTCACATTCCCACCAGCAATGTGTGAGATCCATTTTATCCACATCCTCCTCAGCACTTGGTATTTGTTATCAGCACTGTTTTAATTTTTATTCATTCTAATAGCTTGTCTGTGATAATCTCAGATTAAGCCTGTTGTTCTGTTGAACTTATTAATAGAGCCCCTTCCGTCTTCATAGGGTACCGTTTCCTCAGTGCAATATGGTTACCCCAGTAAATCACGTTATAAGAGTTGCCACCTACTTTGTCTTTACTCACTAGAGTTACAGCTCTCTGTGGTTTTAATTTACATTTTCTTAATGGCTAGCAACGTTGAATACCTTTTCATGTGCTTTTTTCCCCCCAGTTTTATTGGGATATAATTGACACACAGCCCTGTATAAATTTAAGGTGTACAGCAGAATGATTTGACTTACATACATCAATAAACAATTACCACAATAAGTTTAGTGAACATCCATCATCTCAGATAAATACAAAATTAAAAAGATAGTAAAAAACAATTTTCTCCTTGTGATGAGGGCTCTTAGGATTTCCTCTTAACTTTCATATATAACATACAGCAACATTAATTATATTTATCATGTTGTGCATTACATCCCTCTAAATTATTTATCTCATAATTGGAAATTTGTACATTTTGACCACCTTCATCCCATTCCCTCTTCCCCCTTCCCCCTGCCTCTGATAACCACAAATCTGCTCTCTTTTCTATGGTTTGTTTGTGGTTTGTTTGTTTTTGAAGTATAACTGACCCACAACACTATGTTAGTTCCTGGCACACAATGTATTCAATATTCCTATATATTTCAAAATGATCACCATGATAAGTCTAGTTATCATCTGTCACCATGCAAAGATATTTACATAATTATTGACAATATTCCCCACCTGGTACATTTCATATCCATGACTCATTTATTTTGTAACTGGAAGTTTGTACCTCTCAACTTCCCTCTCCTATTTCTCTCATCTCCCCACTCCCCTCGCCTCTGGCAACCACCTGTTTGTTCTCTGTATCTATGAGTCAGTTTCTGCTTTGTTATGTTTGTTCACTTATTTTGTTTTTTAGATTCCACATATAAGTGAAGTCATACGGTATTTGGCTTTCTCTGACTTATTTCACTTGGCATAATACCCTCTATGTCTATCTACCCATTTTGTCACAAATGGAAATACTTCATTCTTTTTATATGGCTGACATATATATATATATATATCTCCCATCTCCTTTATCCATTCATCTATTGATGGGCACATAGGTTGTTTCCATACCTTGCCTATTGTAAATAATGCTGCAATGTACACTGGGGTGCATATATCTTTTCAAGTTAGTGTTTCTGTTTTCTTTAGATAAATACCCAGAAATGGGATTGGTGGATCATATGATAGTTCTATTTTTAACTTTTTGAGGAACCTCCATATTGTTCTCCATAGTGGCTGCACCAATTTACAGTCCCGCCGACAGTGCACGAGGGTTCCCTTTTCTCCTCATCCTCCTCAACACTTGTTATTTTTTGTCTTTCTGATCATTGCCATTCTGACAGGTGTGAGGTGATATCTTATTGTGGTTTTGATTTGCATTTCCCTGATGATTAGTGATGTTGAGCATCTTTTCATGTGCTGGTTGGCCATCTGTATGTCTTCTTCAGAAAAATGTCGATTCAGGTCCCCTCCCCGTTTTTTAATTGGGTGGTTTTTTTAATGTTTTTTGATGTTGAGTTGTATGAGTTCTTTGTATATTTTGGATATTAACCCCTTATAGGATTTTGTCATTTGCAAATATCTTCTCTCATTCAATAGGTGGCCTTTTTGTTTTGTTTGTAGCTTCCTTGCTATGCAAAAGCTTTTTAATTTGATATAGTCCCATTTATTTATTTTTGTTTTGTTTCCCTTGCCTGATGAGATGTATCTGAAAAAAATATTGCTAAGACAAATGTCAAAGAGTGTACTGCCTATGTTTTCTTCTAGAAGTTTTATGGCTTCAGGTTTTACATTTAAATCTTTATTCCATGTTGAGTTTATTTTTGTATATGGTATGAGAAAGTAGTCCAGATTGATTCTTTTGCATGTAGCTGTCCAGTTTTCCCAGCACCATTTATTGAAGAGGCTGTCTTTTCCTTATTGCATATTCTTGCCTATTTTGTCATAGACTAATTGCCCATATAAGTGTGGTTCATTTCTGGGCTCTCTATCCTGTTCCACTGATCTATGTGTCTGTTTTTGTGCCAGTACCATACTGTTTTGATTACTGTAACTTGGTAATATAGTGTGAAATCAGGGAGCATGATACCACCAGCTTTGTTTCTCTTTCTCAAGATTGTTTTGGCTATTTGGAGTCTTTTGCTGTTCAATACAAATTTTAGAATTATTTGTTCTAGTTTTGTGAAAAATGCCATTGGTATTTTGATAGGGATTACACTGAATCTGTAAATTGCCTTGGGTAGCATGGCTACTTTAGCAGTATTAATTCTTCCAATCCATGAGCACAGTATATCTTCCCATTTGTTTGTGTTTTCTTTAATTTCTTTTGTCAGTGTCTTATAGTTTTGCCAGTACAGGTGTTTTACCTCCTCAGTTAGAGTTATTCCTAGAAATTTTATTCTTTTTGAAGTGATTGTAAATGGAGTTGTTGTCTTAATTTTTCTTCCTGATAGTTTATTTTTAGTTATAAAAACACAACAAATTTCTGTATTTTAATTTTATATCCTACAAATTTACTGAATTAATTGATGTGTTCTAGAAGATTTTGGGTGGTGTCTTTAGAACTTTATATATATAGTATCAAGTTCTCTGTGAAGAGTGACAGTTCTGTTTCACTATTTGGGTTCCTTTTATTTTATCCTCTTATCTGATTGTTATGGTTAGGACTTCCAGTACTACATTGAATAAAAGAGGTTGGAGTGGTCATCCCTGTCTTCTTTCCTGATCTTTGAGGAAATGCTTTTAGCTTTTCACCATTGAATGTAATGTTGTCTCTGGGCTTGTCATAAATGTCCTTTATTATGTTGAGATATGTTCCTTCTATACCCACTTTGTTGAGATAAATGGATACTGAGGTTTGTCAAAAGCTTTTTCTGTATCTGTTGAGAAATCATATAATTTTTATTCTTCAGTTTGTTAATGTGGTGTATCACATTGACTGATTTACAGATATTGAACCATCCTTGAATCCCTGTGATAAATCCCACTTGATCATGGTGTATGATCCTTTTAATATATTGTTGAATTCAGTTTGCTAATGTTTTGCTGAGGATTTTTGCATTTATGTTCATCAATGATATTTGCCTGTACTTTTCTTTTTTCTCTTTTTTGGTGACTTTGTCTGGTTTTGATATCAGGGTGATGCTGGCCTGGTAGAATGAGTTCAGGAGTATACATTCCTGTGGAATTTTTTGGAATATTTTGAGAAGAATTGGTGTTAACTCTTCTTTAAAAGTTTGGTAGAATTCACCTGTGAAGCCACCTGGTCCTGGACTTTTGTTTGTTGGGAGTTTTTTTAAATTACTAATTCAATTTCATTACTGGTATTTGGTATGTTAATATTTTCTATTTCTTCCTCATTTAGTCTTGGGAGATTGTATATTTCTAGGAATTTGTCCATTCCTTCTAGGTTGTCCATTTTACTGGTGTATAATTGTTTGTATTAATGTTTTATGATCCTTTGTATTTCTGTAGTGTTAGTTTTAACTTCTTTTTCATTTCTGATTTTAATTATTTGGGCTCTCTTTTTTTCTTGATGAGTCTGGCTAAAGTTTTATCAATTTTGTTTATCTTTTCAAAGAACCAGCTCTTAGTTTCATCAATCTTTTCTTTTTTTTTAGTCTCTATTTTGTTTATTTCTGCTCTGATCGTTCTGATCTCTTTTCTTTCACTTACTTTAGGTTTGTTTGTTCTTCATTTTCTAGTTCCTTTAGGTGTAAGGTTAAGTTGTTTATTTGAGATTTTTCTTTTTTTCCTGAGATAGGCTTGTATTGCTATAAACTTCCCTCTTGGAACTGCTTTTGCTGTGTCCCACAGATTTTGGATCATTGTGCTTTCATTTTCATTTGTCTCCAGGTTTTTTTTGATTTCGTCTTCAATTTCTTCATTGATCCAATGGTTGTTTAATAGCATAGTGTTTAGTCTCACTTTTTTTTTTGTAGTTTTCTTCCTCATAGTTGATTTCTATTCGTGGTTGGAAAAGATGCTTGATACAATTTCAATCTTAAATTTACTGAGACTTCAAGCTTGGTTCCTTCTTTATACCTTTAGTTGTAGAAGATCATTTTCTGCTAGTCCTCCCGTCCTTCTCATCAATAGTTGCTCTGTAAATAGTTGTAATTTTGCTGTGCCAATGAGAGGAGATGAGTTCAGAGTCTTCCTACTCCACCATCTTGGCCACTCTCCTCGTGTGCTTTTTTGTCATCTGTGTATCCTCTTTAGCAAAATGACTGTTCATGTCTTTTGTCCATTTAAAAATTGGATTGTTTATTTTTAATGTGGTGTTTTCTATGTGGAAGCATACACATAATATAAAATTTACCATCTTAACTATTTTTATGTGTACAGCTCAATAGTGTTATGTACATTCACATTTTTGTACAACCAGTCTCCAGAAGTCCTTTCTTTCAAAACTGAAATTCTATACCGTTAAGCCACTTCATATTCCTCCTTCCAGTCCCTAGCAACCATAATTCTATTTTCTGTTTTTATGATTTTGACCACTCGAGGTGACTTATGTAAGTGAAATAATACGATATTTATCTTTTTTGTGACTGGCTTAATTCACTTAGCATGATGTCCTCAAACTTCATTCATATTGTTGGATATGTCAGAATTTCCTTCCTTTTTAAGGTAGAATAATATTCCATTGTATATTTTTAACTTACTTTAATGTAGTATGTACTAATACATTTTGTTTATTCAATCATCTGTAGATGAATAATGTATGTTTTTAGAGTTCTTTATATATTCTTTTTTTTTTTTTTTTGCAGTACATGGGCCTCTCACTGTCGTGGCCTCTCCCATTGTGGAGCACAGGCTCCGGACGCACAGGCTCAGTGGCCATGGCTCATGGGCCCAGCCACTCTGTGGCATGTGGGATCTTCCCGGACCAGGGCACGAACCCGTGTCCCCTGCATCGGCAGGTGGACTCTCAACCACTGTGCTACCAGGGAAGCCGTATATATTCTTGATAAAATTTTTTGTTGGGTAGGTGATTTGTAAATATTTCTCCCAGTCTGTAATTTGTTCTTTATTCTCTTAGTAGGTCTTTCACAGATCAAAAGTTGTTAATGTTGATGACATCTTATTTATTATTTATCCTTTTATGGATCACAGTTTTGGTTTCAAGTCTAAGAACTCTTCACCTAGTCTTAGGTCTGGAAGATTTTCTCCTATGTTTTCTCAAAAAGTTTTGTAGTATCATGTTGTACATTTTAGTCTGTGATCCATTCTGAATTCATTTTTGTGTGAGACATAAGGGTTATGTCAAGATTTATGTAGTTATTTTTAAACGTAGTAGAATCTTTTATTTAGAAAAGGAGTGGGATTAATAAGGCAGAAAGTATGTAAGTTTTGAAAAAATATCTGGGTTTTGTTTCTAATTTAGGGGATGACTGTGATATTGGAAATCTTATGTGCTGGGAAATTCAAACTTAGTATGAGGAAAGAGGACAATCTTAGCACATATGTAAGTGAGATATTTACAGAGCAGGTGGGAGTCCTGGAATGCTCCTTACAGAGAACAAAAACACATGCTGGTCTGTCTTGTACAGTTCAAGATCATACCTATTGTTCCATTGAAATTATTAATTGTGCCACTTCCGCTGTCAAATGGTACTGATTTCTTCAATATAGGATATGGTCACCCAACTTGCCTATTCCATGTTTCCACCCTAAAGCTAATATGATAGACCAAAAAATTTATAATTGTCTTTCTAAGATGCTAACTTGGTACTTTAACTTCAGAAAAGTACACAAATTTCCTGATGGAAGAAATCTTAGGGATGCTTTAGACTAGCTAACGTTTATCTAGCACTTATTATGTGCCAGGCACTGTTCTAAGAGTTTTCCGTGTAATAATTAATCCTTACTGCAAACTTTTTGGTGGGATATATTTTCTCATTTTCATTTCACAGACAAGGCTACTGGGAGACAGAGAAGCTAAGGAACATGCTCAAGTTTTTGTGGCTGGGACTTTTTTTTTTTTTTTGCAGTACGCGGGCCTCTCACTGCTGTGGCCTCTCCCATTACAGAGCACAGGCTCCGGACACACAGGCTCAGCGGCAATGGCTCACGGGCCCAGCTGCTCTGCGGCACGTGGGATCCTCCCGGACCGGGGCACGAACCCATGTCCCCTGCATCGGCAGGCAGACTCTCAACCACTGCGCCACCAGAGAAGCCCGTGGCTGGGACTTTTAAAGCTATGATTCAACCCAGGCCGTCACTCCAGAGGCTGGGCTTAACCACTGCTCACCCACATCTCTCCCACCATGGTTCTACAAATGTGCAAGGAGAGCCCAAGAGATTAATAACATTAACGTGGTGAGAGGGGACCCACCCCAAGTTTCCATGTTGTAACCAAGTTACCAGTGATAGCTGGCAAATAAAATAGACTATGGAATAATAAAGCCAGAATATTTCTCTGTGTATGGGAAGCACAAGTTAATAAAAGTTTGGAGGACAGCTGCTGTTACACATTGTGAGACTTTGGGCAAGTCACTTAATGAACTTCAACCTCTTTGTTAAAGAAGGGTGATGAAAATGCCTAACTCACTGTAAACTGTGAGTAAACTGTAAACTGTGAGTATGTAGGCAGGTGATGAATATTGGTGGTATTATCTGAGTTACGTATCAGAAAATCGCTGGAATGGTATTGAAGTGGTGTTGTTTATACCTTGGTTTGAAAAGTCACAGTTTGTTCTTTTGTGTATCTCTGTCTATGTCTCCTCCAAAACAGTGGCGGAGAACCTTCCCCGTCACATGCTACTCTTTCAGTAGGTACAGATAGAAGTGACCTGAACACATGTATCAACAGAACCTGAAGCACTGGTTGATGTCCAGGTCTCGTCTTTATTTCTGAAGCAACTTTGCACTTATTTGCCATCATATACTTGAATGCAATAGATGTTTACAGATCACTGGTAAGAGTCCAATTTATATCACGTAACTAGAGGTGGCATAAAGAGACACTTAGTTCTGACACTACAGATGAAATTCCTGCAGAACATATGGGAAGCCAAGTGGACAGTCTGAGTAATATACCATTAAGCTCTGAGTAATTTTTATCAGAATAAGATATATTTTCCTCTATATAGATAGTGCCAGAGTGTTTCAAGTTATATTACTAGCTGCTTTAGAAGGATTTGAAGAAATACAGCCGGGGATTCAGTTAAAAGTAAAAGAGAGATTCAAATATCCCTTCTAATACAGGTCAAAATTAGAACCAGAGAGGGTGGAAGATAGAAAGAAACATATAAATGTCATATTTATTCTGACTATGTTGATACTGCGAAAAATAAATATTAAAAACTTGGTAAAGAGTAGCATTATGGAGAGTCTGGGGTTATGTGCTTTGAAACCCAGCTTTGAATCCTGACATGAGTCTTGGTGCTGCTGTGCACATCTGTGGCCTTGACCACTTCCCTATTCTCTGGGATTCAGTTTCCTCTTTCTCAAGATGGGGATAATAATCCCTATCCCATAGGCCGATTGCGAGGATTAAATGAGAAAACCCATGGAAAGAATCGAAGACAGCAGCTGGCACATAGTAAGCCCACAGTACGTACTGATTTTTATTTGTATTATCTAAGAACATGTACTTCTAAGTCAATTTTTCAATAGAAGAGGTTCTTGAAACTGACCCATAACATCATGTCTAACATCTTGGTTTCCATCAGGGCTTCTCAAACTGCTTGTTGTGAAGGAACAGTTTTTAAAGATTTTAATTTCTAATACACTTGACTGGACTGAGTATTTTCGAAAACACTTCAATTTTTGCAGCAATGTGAAACTGCTGTAAGAGTTTCTAAATGCTTCATCTTGCTTTTTCTTATCTCCTCATTGACTGTGGCATGGGTAACCTTAGCCCATGTACCAGCACCCGTCCATCGACGACTATTTGAGTAGCAACGGCCTAGGTTTCACCCTTTGCCCTTTGCTCTCTGCTGTTTAGCATCTCTTTACCTTTGCCCTGGAAATGGCATCTCCTTTGCCGTTGGGAACGGTCCCTCCTCCAGCCCATATGCTCCAGTGAGGTTCCAAAGCAGAGTGGCCTGCCCCTCCTGAATACAGGGTGGACCCATCACTGTACTGGCAGGAAACAGATGGCATCCTCAAACCGGGTAATGTGAGGACAATTTAATAATGACAGTGTTTACATAGTCAGGAGGCAGGACTGGAGAAACAAACAAGAGATAATGCAGTACTTTGGAGCTGGGAAACGCGGGGACCTATTGCTGCCTCTAAGCCTAAACAGTGAGAGGAGGAAGTGGTTACCAGGTTGTGGCGAAGGCAGCTGATGGAGAGGCTGCCTGCTAGTAGCTGAGGTGTTGAGAAGAGTGATGATTCAGGGGACCAAACACCATAAACCCACCGTTTTCCTAGTCTCTAATTTCATGTAAGTGTCTCGCATTGGCCAAACCCAACTGGAAGCCAGAGAGAAGGTCACTCTTGATGTTTTCCATTCAGCTCAGCTTCTTGGGAAGAGAGCAGAAGTAGGTAGAGAGTGGATCACAGGATGACCAACCCCTGTGGTTTGCCTGGGGCTGGGGGTTTCCTGGGAGAAACTAAAGTGCTAAAGTTGGGCCAGTCCCAGGCAAACTGGGCAGGTTGGTCACAGTAGGTCTGGAGGAGCAAAGAGAGGGTGACTTAGGATCCCAGTCTGACCTATAATAATATAGGTCCTATCATAATATAGGTCCATTTTCTTAGCCACCACCATGTGTTTGCTTTGTCTATTCATCACCAGAAGCAGTGTGTTTACGTGTGTGTGTGTGTGTGTGTGTGTGTGTGTGTGTGTGTGCGCACCTGCTTGGTTGTGTTCACATGGGGGTGGTGAGTAATCTGATCCAGTTAAGTCTAATAATAAATTCAAGGCCCTCAAGGCCTCAGTGGAACCGCTGGGTGTTCTAGGAAGGGAGCTGGCCCATTAGGGACTTGTCATGATTGGTATAATCTTAATCAAACTGACCAGTCGTTCTCAATTTTGGCTGCACTCTAGAATTACCCAGGGAGCTTCAAAATTACTGTTGCCTGAGCTCATCTCCCTGAGAATCTGATTTAATTGTTGGTGATGTGGTCTAGGTAGTTCCAATGTGCAACCCAAGGTTGGGAACCAGGATGACCTCAAATGGGGACCCTAAGGGACTTGTAAGGGTGGAGAAGTGCTTCAGTTTACTGCCTGGGATGCTGGATGCAGGCTGAGAAACAATGATGAAATTTATGACCCATCAGGTGCAACTGGGGCTTTGTGTAAATGTCCTGCCTCAGTAGGAGTGAGACACCGCCCATCTCAGGCTCTCCCGTGGACCCCATCTGGAGAGGGCAAGGGGAGTCAGGGCTCTTCCAACAGTCTCCGACCCTAAAGTCATATTTTGGGAGTATGGGTCTGGGTCTTTAGTGGGAGGCTATGTCATGCCTCCCGTGTCTGAGGGAAAGCTTGTCCTCCTAAGTCCTGGCAGTGTGCCCATCCCATGGAGCACAGGGATAAGTGCTCATAAGGATAATTATGCTTAGGTGCTATGAGCTGGTCTTCCAGGAAGCATTCGAGAGAATCATCGACACTGTTAATATGACCTGCAGCACAGGGTCAGGACGAGGGTGAGGCAAGAGAGGCATTGGGGCACAAAATTTAAGGAGGCGGTCCCTCCGGCTCAGAGAACAAGTGCTTCCCTAAAATTCGCATCCTTGGTGAATTTCTAGCCTCACTTCATCCTTGCCCTGTGCTGCAACTCACAGATCACCTAGAATCGCCCATTGGACAGGCAGCTCACGTGAGCTTTTCTAATTTTAGATTGACTGGGTGAAGAGGATCTCACATAGGACCCCACCATTCATTTTTCTCTCTCCACTCCACATTGACACAGACGGCAGCCACTCTGGCCCCGTGGCCTCTCCCTCCCTGTACAGCATCTCAACCGCTCTGGAGGATTTACCTACATCTCTCGGCAGTAACAACTTGGTTGGGCCCCTCATGGTGGAACGTTGTGAGTGCCATATAGCCTTGATTTTAAGACAGACCTGCTGAAAGATACATTTCAAATTGGAAGATAACCTGGACTTCATTGTTAAGCAGCTATGGGACATGACTATTCCTTTGAGGCATCTCAAAGATTTTCAAGTGATCAGTTGCAAACATACTCTCCCTATTTGCTAAAGCTCAAATCGGTTTCATATGATGTGGTTCCCAACAGAAACTTCATTTTATTCTCTGGATTGACCTTCTTGTACTGTACTCAGTAACTGAGTCTATAAAGAAAAATTGTCATTATTTCCAGTAGTGAATTTGAGAGTTTAATTAATAATAATGAAGTTTCTATATTTGTATATATAACTATATATGTTTTTCTCTTAAATTAGAATTCACTATTATTTCTTCCCCACAGTGAAATCACTTTCAGCCCTTTCGTCATGGGTGATTCTGAAGTGTCTTCCAAGTAGAGAGTGCTTCAGAGGAGGGCGCTGGCTTTTACTGGTGTTATGGGGTGCCTAGCACTTTGCAATACTTAACACAAGTGAGATGATAACAGCTACTTTACTAATCCTGCAGTAAAGGCGTTGCTTATCACTGATCACACCATGCTTAATAATTCTAGTTTCAGTATTTAACGGCCAACAGCCAGAATGTATCCTGACCTGACCCTTTTTGTTTATATAAAGGGACGCAAACTGGTGAATCCACACAAAAGGGTCCTGTTGGTGGATGGCTCTTGGCTATTGTCTATTACCCTGAGACAAAGAAAATAGGCTGAGAGAATTGAGGGAGCATAAAACTGTGGAATCTGAGATGGAGATTGTGGGATGTTTTCCCTGGACTCGCCTTGGCACTGGATGGACCCCCATCTGCTTAGATCTAGATGACTCTGCATATTCCTGCCGCTGGACATTTTTCACTCCACTTCTAGGGAAACAAGGACACAGGGGCAAGCCTGATGTCACAGGGTGAATCAGCAGCTACTTGGAGATTCTGATTCCTAAGACTTGGCTCAGGCCTGGGACTGTGGGGTATAGATATCCATTAACACAGAACTTTAATTTTCTTTTAACATTAAAAAAAGCTTTGGAAATCACTCTTCCTTCACCACCATTATTGATTTTCCACTATTGATAGATTTGGAAAAAAAAGACCACTTGCATGCAAATCAAGCAGACCATTTTCATTTATATTAGCAGAGGACTCGTTGTCATTAATTATTTATCGTGTTTTGAGTTGTCCTGAAAGGTGGGGTCTTTGGTTTTCATTTCTCAGCAGAAGTAAGTTTTGATGACTGGGGGTGCCAATTCCAAGTTAGGTGGGCTATTCTAACTCATCATTGACAAGGAAAGGACCTTCCACGCACACAGGGCAGGTACTCATGTGCTTATTGAACAAATTTTTACATAGATTTTCTTTTGTGAAATTACCAGCATTTTGAGATTTCATTCACTGCCGTTATGGGAACCCTTTGGTTCATTTGCTAGCATTGTTGGTGAATTTTTACTATGGCAAATTTCAAGCATTCACAAAAGCAGAGAGAGCAGTATAACGAACACCCAGGTATGCACCTCCACCCAACACAATGATCAACGTTTCGCCAATTTTGTCCCATCTCCCTCCAGCCTCTTGCTTTATTTATTTATTTTTTGCGGTACGCGGGCCTCTCACTGTTGTGGCCTCTCCCGTTGCGGAGCACAGGCTCTGGACCCACAGGCTCAGCGGCCATGGCTCACGGGCCCAGCCGCTCCGCGGCATGTGGGATCTTCCCGGACCGGGGAACGAACCCGTGTCCCCTGCATCGGCAGGCGGACTCTCAACCACTGCACCACCAGGGAAGCCCACTTGCTTTATTTCTGATTTTTGTTTGCTGAAATACTTATAAACAAATTCTAGATATCATAGACTTTTCACCCCTAAATACTTCAGAGAACAGATAAGGACTTTTTTAAAGGCAGAATCATGGTACCCAGCATCACGATACCGTTATCACACTTAATAAAATTAACACAATTATTTAATGCCATCGAATCCCAATCCATGATTTAAAAATGTCTAATTTTATTTGGTTTCTTGAATCAGGATACAATAAAATGCTGCTGCTTGATACTGATCTCTTCAATTTGATAAACATTCCTGAGTATGAATGATGGGCCAAGAGCAGGGGCCATGAAGACCACTATAATTTAGTCGCTAGCCCGGGTGTGCTCCCAGTTTTGCAGAGAGGACAGGCGCAAAAATAATCACTCTAATATATACGCAGCCCAGCGAAGGCTAAAACTGAGTTGTGGACCATACACAGTGGGCACGTAGGGAGGGTGATTTGGGAAGAAGTAGGGGTCACAGCAGGACATTTCAGATTCTAACAGCTAACATTTATGAAGCAACTGCTATGTGCCAGGGACTATGTCAAATGGGTATCAGCACATTTAGTCCCCTCAACATTCCATATTTTTATTATACCTATTTTACACACTGAGGTGCGGAGTGGTTAAATAATGTAATTACTGAAAGGTCCGTAGGAGTCTGACAGATAGCAAATTGGGGCAGAATATTTGGGCAGAGGAAATCCAGTGAGGAAGGAACCCTGGTGTGAAAGTTTACAAGAGCCATCCACAGTGGCTTATGTGTGTCTGATGTGTGTTGGGGCCAGTGATGGAATGGGGAACGGAACTGGAGAGGGGTGGCTGGCTTAAGCGTCATCGGCTGACTGGAGGTTGGGAATGCTTTATAAATTAGGCAAAGCAGTCTGGACTCTTTTTTTGTGGGGGGAGAAATGGGATACCCCCGAAAGTTTTAAAGAAGATAATGATAAAATAGGATTAGTATTTTGGAAAGAAAAACTTGCCGGCATCGTGAAGTACACAGTGGGAGGGGGATTGCCTGAGGAATCTCTGGGGAAAAAACTAGCAGTGGGACAAGCCAGGATAGAAAGATCTATTCCATGCTGATTTTTTCTAAAGATACTTAGGATGTTCTTTTCTCACTATAAAAAGTAATACACACAAAAAGGGCCTATTGTATAGCACAGGGAACTATACTCAATATCTTATAATAACCTGTAATGGGAAAAAAATGTGAAAAAGAATATATATATATAACTGAATCACTTTGCTGTACACTTAAAACTAACATAACATTGTAAATTTACTATACTTCAAGTTAAAAAAAAGACCTAAAAAAGGTAATACGCTCTCATCATAGAAAATGTGGAAAAGACTTAAAGAAGAAGAAAAATTCCTATGATCCCAAAGCTCATATCTTCTCAAATTTTGATATATCTCCTAGTTTTTACACACACCACACACACACACACACACACACACACACACACACACACACATTTTCTTTTTCTAAAATTTTGATCATCATTATATATTGTTTTGAATCCTGTCTCTTTCACTTAATATTATGCCTTAATATTTTCAGAGTCACCAGGGGTTAAAAAGCATTATTTTGAATGAACATGTTACTTCATCAAACAGTGACATCATCGTTTATTAATTATCCTCCTATTTTTGGACATTCAGGTTACTTACAGGGTTCTTTTTTCTTTGTTTGCATTTTGGAGAGCAACCTTTGTTTGCATTTATACCAAATTTCTACCCCCAAGTCATAAGGGATTCCTTGATCCTCCACTGCTTTGAGTGAAGTAATTACTCAAGTTTTCCACCGAAACCAAACTCTCATGCTCAAAAGCCACCAGCCAGTAGCCACAAGAAGAGGAGACATTGAACTTCAAGAAGCTGGTATGCAGTCCAGGCTGGCAGCTCCGAACTCTGCCCACCCCAGTGTATTTTGGATCACAGGTCATCAGGCTGATAAGACTTTGCGCTGACTTTGTGAACCTGGTTAACACTCCTGTGTCACTGCTGCCCATAGGAACACGTATTTTTCTGATTGCTCTTCACTTAACACAATAGTCACCCTTTCAACCTATTAACAGCTACTTCCACAATAGAAAGGAGTGAGAATAAAAAATCTCTGATTTTGAAAGTCTGAAAAGAAGGTGCACATTGCTCAGCTGCTGAAAGTAGATGTTATTTTGCAAAAAACATTTGAAATACTCAAATGTTTACTCGTATGCCATCAAGGACCTCGTTATAATAAAGTTCATCTCTTGTTCCCTAAATCATTTTCACTGTAACCTCAAATTGATCATTTGAATTCTTTCAAAGAATGCTATGGTTAGATTACTTGGGAATCTGGGTACCAAATGAAGTCTGTCCAGTGTTTATGTGTAATCTTATCAGACCATATCTAATTGAAAGATAGAAATTAGAGGTAATGGATCTAATCAATTATTTACCCTCCTCCAAAGTAATATGATAAACCAGCAGAACAGTGTGAAAATGCAGGGAATTTAGTCCGTGGCGCTCTGGATTAAAAAGAGAGAAGCAAAAGAAAAAGAAAATGACAAAAGCAATAGAAAGGAGTCATGTTTCCACGGAAATATTTCTTTGGTAGTCCATTTGGATGTACCAAAAATTTGCTGTTTAGATTCAATGTATTTTGACCACTGTTAAAGTCAGTGATTTGTTAATTTAATTGTTGACTTTGAGAAAGAACCATCATGTACCTCTCAGAGGCTATTCACACCTGAACAAGGTGTGAACCCCACAAGAATCCACAGCCCTGAGCATCCAGGCGGGTCCCTGGGAGAGAGAAGCAAGGCAGCTTTCCTCAAGCGAGAACACCTTGATCCTTGAAAGCTCATTTCAGCAGAGGCGGCCTTATGTCTCCTTAGAGATGCTGGGGGAAAGCCATATTTCCTCACCTCCCTCAAGAGAATGGAGGGAACTTCTCTTGCAGAGTCTGACAGGGTGTGGTTGGGGTCAGGGATCTGAATCTGAGGCTCCATGTTCCCTGTCCGATTTTAAGAAGCATCATTCTGAAATGTGTACCTTGGAGGTCTTTCTAAGACATCTCTGAAGTGCTGCATTTATGATCGCAGAGCAGGCAATCATTGTCTGCTGTTTACTGAAAAGTAGAAATGCGCCATGTTGAGGAATTATGTATATGGAGGGTGAGAAAATGGAATGTTGGAAAAACAAAACAGTTCATTGAAAGGCCACCATTTGGCAGGATCTAGGTGTGAATTCATCCAGTGAAGGATCTAGATGTGAATTCATCTACATTATTGCAATGTACACCTTCCTTTCTTTCTCTTGAGTTTCTCAGAAAAGAAATTTAAAAGGAACAAGGGTAGAGATCCAGGCAGTGTAGATGGGCTATGGGCTGGGGTAGATTTAAATTTCTACTATTTTAAGAATTCTTTATACTAGAAAATACTGTCAAGAAGTAGACAATAGTGGTAGAGACAATAGGAAAATTATATAAAAGGGAGAAAAGAAGAAAAATAAAGAGTTCAATCCACTACCACACATGGTTGTCTGGAACACGCCAAAGCTTTTTGAACTTAACAACTTGTTTTCACACCTTGCATTTTTATTCATGGAAAATTATCGCAAACTGACAGGATGGCAAGTTGGTTGGGAAGACCTCATCGTGACAGGTGAGAATTCTTGCTAGCAATCGATGAAAAAGAAAATGCTTATTTTCAGAGTATTTTAGTTGGAAGTAGTCAAAACAAAGGCATCAAATCACTAGAAAATAATTAAGTGGAAAACCACATTAAAAAAGGGTTAGAAAATAGATTGTTAACAGTTGAGTGATTAGAGGTTCTGTAGACACAGGATCTAAGCTGAACTTTTAAAAGGGAGAATTTGGATACCTTGAGAGGAAGAGGGGAGCTTTCTTACTATGGACAAGAGTGGCAGAGGGTGCAGATAATATGAGAAAAGGATGCAGGCCCAAAATGAGTGTGTGTGTGTGTTGCAACCAATAGTTTGACCTATTAAAGTGGAAAGCACTTACTATGAAGCAGAGGGAGGGGCTTGTCTAAGGAGACCTGAATGCTAGGAAGGGAAATTGGTTAAAATTTCCCTTGTAGATTTTTAAGTGGGCAAGTGAAAGTTAAGAGAAGACATTGGCAATGATGATCCTATAAACTTAACATTCTCCCTGCAGTGAGGGTTTCTATCTAGAATCGAAGTCATGTGCAGCTCGCTGTGGAGACTTCTTTAACATAAATACCACGGCCACTTGACTATAAACCTTGGGACTGAAGCTCCTCCTCTGTTATTGTCCTCAGGGTACCATATGCTTCTGCCACAGATCCATCCTCCAAGCCCCTGCCCCATGTTGCTCATTTCTGAATCCCATGTCACACAGGTGCATTTCATTTGGAGAATCTAAGACGCAAGGAAGAACCTAGGTCCCCAGTCACAAAAGAGTCTGTGATTGCAAATTTTCTGGGCTAATTGTGTAAAAAATTACCAGAGTGTAGAAAGATGGTATAGAAGTAGTTTACACTTGTTAACTTAATGAATGTCTCTACTACATGTTTTTTCGGAGGAGGATTAGATATAAATGTCTTTTTATTTTCTGACATGACAGAGTTCAATAATGTCACTTCTTGAGTTTACAGTGGAGAAGAAATGTCCTTTACCACCTTTTTTGTCTTTATGAAATTTCTAAATTCTTGACTCTGTGACCACCAAGCTAATGGAGTTTTGTTTGTGTTGAAGGGCCCCAACTGAAAAGCTTGTTCCACTTAAATTTCATCTAACAGATATTTAGTGAGCACCTATTTATGTGTCAGCACCTATGTGAAGGATTGATAGCCCTTCAACCTTCCTTAACTTCATACTCTGCACTCCCTGTTGCCAGCCAACTTCACATATGTAGAGTAACAACCTCCAAATATTATGAATTAAACCACCATCATGATTTCTTACTCACCATCATGGGATCCAGGCTCAAGGATGGCCCCTATTGGGACACTGTTGGTTTGAACCCAAAAGAAAAGAGTGATGGTAGAACCGTGCAATGGCTGTTGAAGCTTCTGCTCAGAAATAGTCCATATCATTTCTGCTCATGTTTCATTGGTCAGCACAGGTGTAATTGCTAAGCCTGATGTCAATGGCGTGGGGATGTGTAAACCTCTCTCAGGGAGTGGTAGTCAAAAATTGAGAAGAATAATACAATTAGCCACACTCCATCTCAGCTTGACTGTCTTCCTCTGGAGGACAGGTAGCTCTTTCTTCAGAGAATTAAACATGAATTACCATGTTTAAACTACCAGAATTAAACATGAATTACCATGTTTAAACTACCAGAATTAAACATGAATATTCCTTGTGTGGTCTGGCCAGTACAATACACAAAGGTACATATAGCCTCTTCCCCAGTCCAAATATTAAGCTTTTATGATGAAGCCTAACATTGGGTTAGGTATTATTTGCTTGTTTTTAGCAGTCATATCACACTGTTACTACCCGTCAAGCTTGCAGTCATCTGAAATCCTGGGTCTTTCCTATTCCCACATATTCATTCTCTATCCTATATTGCCTCTCTTCTGTCCTTTGGCATTAGCTCCGATTTGGGCCATATAACAGGAATAAACTAGTGGTTTCACACATCATGTACCATTCTAGAGAGGAACTATTTCTCTGCTTGTGTGATTTCTTCAAAGACATTCTTCAGATTCCTTCTACCCACCCGTTATGGACTGAATTGTATCCCCGCAAATTCTTATATCGATGTCCTAATTCCTAATATGACTGAATTTGGAGATGGGGCCTTTAAAGAGGTAATTTAAGTTAAATGAGGTCATAAGAGTGGGGCCCTAATCCAATAGGACTGCTGTCCTTATAAGAAGAGGCAGAGACACAGGGATGCACGTGCTCAGAGGAAAGGCCATGTGAGGACACAGTGAGAAGGTGGCATCTACAAGCCAGCAAGAGAGGGAGGCCTCAGTCCTGCCAGCACCTTGATCTTGAACTTCTAGCCTTCAGAAGTGTGAGAAATAAATTTCTGTTGTTTAAGCCACCCAGTCTGTGGTATTTTGTTATGGCAGCTCAGGAAGACTAATACCCGACCCTACCCACCCTGTACGGTTGAACACACGTGCACACAAATGCACACTCACACACACTGTGGTGAGAGAGAGAGAGAGAGAGAGAGAGAGCGAGTGCACCCGAACCATCTACCTTGTATCTCTGCCAACACTGTGACTCTATAGGGTGTTCCCTGTGAAATGTACCTATTAAAGAAATATACATATTGCAAAAATGGTCCTTAATTCATAAGTAGTGGGTGTGACATAAACATTTAACAATCACCATGAGTAATGACTACAGCTAAAAGGCAAGGGGAGAAAGCTTCAGAAGAAGGGAAGAGCTAAAATTAACTTGAAGGAAAAATGCATCTCCCATCAAGCAACAGAAGGCTGAGTCCCCCTTGATGTCCTTCCAGGCCCTCACCTGAGTTACCCATCACCAAAGTGATGACTTCCTCTCTTGAGGAAGTGCTCTGCTTCCTCTCATCAGCTCACTGTGCCCCGGGCTCTTCCTCAGCCAGGTTGGTCCATACCCCATCTGAAGAACTCTCACGGCACTCAAGCGAGGCCAGGGAGACCATGGTATATAGTCACGTGGACATTTGAAATATCCTGGAGTATTCTTCAAGGTTCCTGAGATATTTCAAAACACACTTACTCAAGAAACCCCACTCCAAACCTTGAAGATGTGTTGCTGTACACACGGGAATCAAAGCACCCCATACTTTATGACTTGAAATTGTGCTTTTTTAGTGCTGTCTACTCTTGTCAACACTTCTGGACATTAAAGCATACAGCATTCTGGGCCTAAGAAGAGTGCTATTTCTGGTTTGGACATCAGCTATTAGCTTTTGGTTTTTTTTTTTGCAAGCCTACCATTGTCTTGCCAAATTATAAATGGAAACGTGTAAGTCATTTTAGCTTCATCAAATCAAATCAAATCAAATCAAATCAAATCAAATCAAATCAATAAACCCCACCACCTGTAAGCTACTCACAGTGTGGTTTAGGATGCAGAGAAATTTAAATCATGGTCATTGGCTTCAAAGAATTGATGGTCTGGCCCCAAACTAAGGGCTTTTAGTTTAGATTTTTCTAATCTCAAGAAAATGAGAGATCAAAATAAAAATATTTCAGGAGAAAAAAAAGAAAATGGTCATCACTAGTCATGGGGGTTGGTGGTGGTGACAGATGTAGTAGCAATGTCAGAGCAGGCTTGGAGTAAAGAAGGCCCTGGAGTCATCGTGTGAGTTAGGCCCTGTTTCCCACTCACACCGGGTCTCAGGCTTTCAGCCTCAGTTGCTCTGCAGAATATGGAAATAATAATAAGAACCCATCTACCAATCAGCGTGCAGTGAAGGGTAATAAACAAGGTAATGCATGTAAGGTGCTTCACAAGTGCTTGTTATGTAGTAACTTCTCAATAAATTCTAAGACAGTTTATTTGCTTTTTACTTTTGAATTTAAAATACATGTCCACATAAGTGCAAGTTTCAGAATAAATCACACATTTTTTTTTATCTATATATGAATTATATTTTTAATTTGAGTGGAGACCTCAAGTATATTGGTGGGGGGAAGAGGGTTTTTTCACTCCTAATGCAGGATTTTGCTATTCTCCCCATTCACTACTTTTTTTTTTTTTTGCTGTACGCGGGCCTCTCACTGTTGTGGCCTCTCCCGTTGCGGAGCACAGGCTCTGGACGCGTAGGCTCAGCAGCCATGACTCACGGGCCTAGCCGCTCCGCGGCATGTGGGATCTTCCCGGACCGGGGCACGAACCCGCGTCCCCTGCATCGGAGGGTGGATTCTCAACCACTGTGCCACCAGGGAAGCCCTACTTTTTTTTAAACATTAGAAGTGACTAGAGGGAAGCCAAGGACCACCCGACCTCACACCGCCTTCAAACCTCCCACCCTCCCCGGGAGTCTGAGGCCAAGGGCTACACACCGTTCCACTCCTGACGGCCACACTTTTCCTCTCTTTAAGTTCGGAACCTCACAATTCTTTAAAATCTCTAAATATCTTCAGTTTCTCTCTTCATGGGAGCAGTGGCACACCCCGTTGTGTGCTCTGAGCTTGGGGTTGGGGCCATGGGTTAAGAACAAGGCTGTCTATGAGAATTTGCCGTTTGTTAAGTCAGAATTTTATGAGTTGTATCTCTCTGTGTATGAATGGTAAGTTAAAACATATAATCTAAATTTCTACACCGGGTTCGCAGAGCTCGAATTGTCACTTTATTTGTGGACATGTGAGAGAATTTTTCTTTTGTGCTTGGGCACAGTAATTCTAGACAAATGTCTAAGTGTCAGTTATTTTTCTCTCTGTATTTTAAAAACAAGATCACAGAATGACACCCATATTCATTCCAAGTCTCTTTTTTTGTGTGTATATTTTTCTCTTTTTATAACCTAGAACATTTTCTTCTGCATTTCATCACTTTTTATAGCAAAGAAGTAATTCCTTTCAATTGATTCAACTGCAAGGCTGAAAATCATAATGATATTACCACAGATATCATTACATACAACTGAATAACCACAACAAAACCCTTTTTTTTTTTTTTTTGCTCTGGACGCGCAGGCTCAGCAGCCATGGCTTGCGGGCCCAACCGCTCCGCAGCATGTGGGATCTTCCCTGACCGGGACACGAACCCGAGTCCCCTGCATCGGCAGGCAGACTCTCAACCACTGTGCCACCAGGGAAGCCCAAACAAAACCCTTTTAACTGCATTTTTTTGTTGTTGTTGTTGTTCTTTATCCACAGAGGAAATAAATTCCAAGTACCTCATTTTGAAAGGTGAGGTTGGCTAGCCTTAGGGTTAAAACTCATGATAGATATTAAATTTGCTAGAAAGCCAAGCAACTGACTGTGTACTTAAGTGGTAAATTAACGTGCTCTTTTTTCTTTTTTTTAACATCTTTATTGGAGTATAATTGCTCTACAATGGTGTGTTAGTTTCTGCTTTATAACAAAGTGAATCAGCTATACGTATACATATATCCCCATATCCCCTCCCTCTTGCATCTCCCTCCCACCCTCCCTATCCCACCCCTCTAGGTGGTCACAAAGCACTGAGCTGATCTCCCTGAGCTATGCGGCTGCTTCCCACTAGCTATCTATTTGACATTTGGTAGTGTATATATGTCCATGCCACTCTCTCACTTTATCCCAGCTTACCCTTCCCCCTCCCCGTGTCCTCAAGTCCATTCTCTACGTCTGTGTCTTTATTCCTGTCCTGTCCCTTGGTTCTTCAGAACCATTTTTTTTTTTTTTTTTTTTTTTTTAGATTCCATATATACGTGTTAGCATACGGTATTCGTTTTTCTCTTTCTGACTTCACTCTGTATGACAGACTCTAGGTCCATCCACCTCACTACAAATAACTAAATTTTAATGTTCTCTTTATATAAAGATAGATTCACACAATCTTGCCTTTAATATCAACTCCATACTATATTTGTGTGTATGTGTGTGGTGTCTTAGGCTCTAATGAAACCATCAAAAAGGACAAAAGTTTCACGACTTTCATAAAAGATAAATGGACAGAGAATTGTACGTGTCGTGTTAATGACCTTCCTCGATAAACATTGCTTCTTAGATAGTTTCATTAACAGTAAAGCAATAGTTGCTTCACGGAGGCATTTATTTTACTTTAACATTTTGTGGCTGCAGTGTACCAGGACTCCTCAGAAAAAAAAGGAAGCAGCTAAATTACAGAAACTAGTAACTTTTTCAGTTTAAATTTATTTAAAGTCTTTCAAGAGCTAATGATTTTTCTAGATCTACTCTGTGTTCAATTCTGCCAGACAAGAAATCCTATCATTTTGAATTCAACAATATTCTTTCCCAAGAGGATTTTTTTTTTTTCCCAGAGAGAGTTTTTCCCTTCTATGTGTCCCTTTGCTGTTTATAATGGGTAAACTACAATCGAGGGTGCTCCTAATGGCCAAACATGGTTGAGCAAAATGGTAAACGGGACTCATGACAAATAAGAGTGTTGGAGAAACGTGAGCTTTTAAGGCACAAGTGAGGCGGTGTACAGGGAAAATGAACAGGGGCTTCCTGTCAGAGGGAAGAACTGTTATTGGTAAGTGGGAGGAGGTCGGTGGTAGTGATTTGAACCCATATCAGATAACTCGCCTGCCTCGTGAGTCATCTTCAGCCACGCCCACATCCCTAGCTGACTTCTCTCTTTCCCTCTCTATCCCTTTTTCAAGGTTGCATAAAGGATCAGGATTGCATCCAGCCAGGCACTGAGTCAGCTTCTATATTGGTAGAAGGGAAGCAACTCATCTCTGGGGATGACCCTGAATTTTGTGAGATTATGTTTCTCTCTTCCTTATTCGCACCCAATGAAATGAGCACTCCAAATAAAAAATTGAGTTTACTGTAAAAATGGAAAAAATTTGTTTCATGTACATCTGGGTTTGGGCCTGAGGGTCATAGCTGCTACAACTGTGTGTCAGCACTCGTTCGTAACCGGTTGCTGGGGGCAACCAGTTCCCACCAGGTAGAGTGGATACATTTTGTATTTGGGAGGCAGATGTAGATGTAGAAAGGGGAGAGGTGGGCCAGCAGGTTGTTCCCTCGGGCCTTGAATATGTACAGAGAATTGGTTACCTTTAGAATATTGGGACTTTGCTCTAAAGATTGACTGATCTATTAAGGCTTTGTGGGGAACATGTGCTTCTAGTTCCTTGTTTTTGGTCTTATTTCAAATCTGCTAAAGAGACTACTTGTAGCCTAATCCTCAACGTGATGATGTGTATAGATTATATGAAGTTTTGTGGGTGGTTCCAAGAAATTCCACCAACTAGAGTAAATGCAATTGCGCACAGACTTTGGAGCCGTGCTGGCCTTCGTAGAACAATATGGATCTGGGAGAAACCAGATCAGGGACAGATGCCTAGGACAGAGGACTGCACCAGGACAGCCTGAGGCCTGTTCTTCCCCAGTGTGTGTTCACCTTCTCAATTTCAGCTAGAACCAAACTGGTCTTCAGGGGACTAGATCTTCCCCCGAGGACATTTCTTAAGTTCTCCTAAACAGTTATCATGTACCTTACTGATTCCATGCCAGATTCTGTTCCAGGCCACATTCTTGATGACTTGAGAGTGAATCTGTCTATTCTTTGTGTGTCCTCCTATAAAAACTACCCTCCCCACCCTACACTTTGCAAATAACTCTTTTTGCTTGGCAAATCCCTGAAAGTCTACAAATATTTCCTCCTAGGGATGGAAACTGTGATCTCTCCTTGGGTACTTTAAAAGCACTACCCATCCAGTGTATAATAAGTTTTCTTACTCCTTGGTCACCCATTGATCCTCTTAAAATAACCTGTTTCTTTGTTACCTTCTGTTATAGAGCTGTTATATGTAAGGAGGCAGGTAGAGAATAGGCCCTACTATTTGCCATGTGCTGCCTGCGTGAACGGGTTTGTCTTTGGATGCAAGGTCGGGGTGTGCCTTGTCAAAGAATGCTACAATGGCATTAGTGACCTGAACAGAAGGTATTTAGTAGCTGGAGAGGGATTGGGTATTGAGCATTGGGAAGAGACCTGAAAGTAGGACTAATAGACTTGAAGCTTTCTTCCAGAAATTGCCAGTGGAAAAATATGTATTTCCCAATAAGCACTATTGATAAGGCAAGGAAATAAAGAGAAACCAAGAGAAGAATGCAAATCAGAAGGTATACTTTTGGTTCTATTGACATCAAACTTATTTTTCTTCCCACTGCCACCACAAGGGACATCTGGCAATGTCTGGAGACATTTTTGATGGTCACAACTGGGTGGGGGGATTCTGCATCTAGTGAGCAGCGACCAAGGATGTTGTTCAACATCCTGCAACTCATAGGACAGCTCCCCACACTCAAGAATTATTCAGCACAAAATTTAAATATGCTGCTGTCAAGAAACTGTTGTCCAACGTTAATTCCAAATATGTTTCAAAATCAAGTGGGTGCTCAGAACACAATCTCTCTCATCAGATTGTGTTTTAGACACCTGCTACCGATCAGACATAAAGACAAGTGATTCATAGTTAAAATATAAATGTAAAAAATGACATAGTTAAAATACGAGAGGACAAACCTGCTTCTCTTTTTCAAGGAACTGATTTATAAAGAAAGGGTGCTGCTTAAAATTTTGTTGTTGTTATTGTTTCCAGGAAACAGTCTTGCTTTTCTGTTTATCAATGAATGTGAAGTCTTTATAGAATTTTCACACACTGTAAACACGAATAGTGAGCAAACACTTAAAAACCAATCTTTTAGACTGGAGAGTGATTACGTCACTCAGATGCGCCCAGGGATTTTTTTTTACTTTATTCCAGATCTTGTGAAGAACAAAAATGCTTATTGTAGATGAGAATGTACACTGTATTCGAATGCTCCACAGAATTTCAGCTTTGAGAAGAAAATTGACCAGTCATTATGAGAAAGATTACAGCTTGTTCCTAGCATATCTAAAACCTGAGTCATTAAAGTTTAAACGTTTCACAAAGGCCTTCTACTTTAACCGCTTAAAAATGGTCATGGGATGTCCTTGGGAATGGGAGATGATGCAGTGTTCACTGTGGCATTTTGGCCGGATGCAGTGGTTCCCCTTTTCATGGGACCCCTCCATCTTGCATGTTGGGAGAGGATCAAAATGTTATAAGACTCTTAAGTCAACAAGAGTATGACTTTGCTTGGTGGTGTTTCATTAAGCAGTTGGATTGATAATGAGAAACATTTTCAAAGACAGAATCTTAATATAGACTTTTTAAACGCTTATGAATTCGCATCAATAGAACTAATAAGTTTACTGTTGCTAGGCTAGTGTGCCTATTAAGTGAAACTAATTTCACTTAATCTTAATTAATTTTCAACTTCTACTTTGTCTCCTCAGTTCCTGCTTTATTCTCTTAATTATAGCTTATGCTTAGCTTTGCTGATACTAGAAGTCAAAATTAAATGAGGAAAGAAAGCCAAGTCCAAATCTGCTTAGGTGGCCGGGTCCAAATGACCAAACTGTTACTTGAATATGGAGACGGAAGTTGCTGTGTGTGTGTGTGGGTGTGTGTGTGTGTGTTTACCTCAAGTTTCAATTTCCACAGAAATTAACTCCTTCTCCCAAATGTATCTGTTTCTATCTGAAATGGTTGGGGCTTTTTCTATCTAGAAATGTCTTACTGAAATATCCTGAATTATACTATTGTTAGTACTTGGAAGTTGTATAAAATTACTCTAATAAAGCTATAAATTATAGCAACTATTCTCTATAGCAACTGAACTACTTTAATATATACAAAACTGAAGAATCCTAGAGTCTTTTCTGAAGGGAATTGTCGACTGTGATAGCCAGTCACATAATTGAACATTCAGGGTCAGTCAACAGTCAATACTTCATTTAATCAAATTTCTAAGGACTTGGTCTTGCTTCCTAAATTAATTTTTTCTTTTATAATATTGGGTTGAAAGAGTTTTAATCTTAATTTCTGTTTTCTTTTTTTTAACTTTTCTTGGAGATTAAAAAAACCTGCTTTTCTCTCAAATTTTCTGCTGAAAAGTCATTGCGTCATCCTGGGCCAGGGTGGAAAGCTCTTCCCAGGTCCCCTCTGACCCTTTGAACACAGTCATACCCAGCTCTTCCTGACTGTTGTAGAAGGCACATGTCATTCATTGTCAGCTCCATGTGCTACTACAATAGTTCAGGTGTCTGAGCTTTTAATCATGCCCCATGACACTGTCAGAAAAGGAATGTTGGTATCTCATGGCTCTGGCCAAATTCACCATGTGTATTGCCATGTTCACCTTGTCACCAATCATAATGTAATGAGGGCAGAGGAAAAACTCCTTGCTCAGTATCCACTTCAGAACTTCCAGTTTAAAAATAACATCTGGTTAGCTGTCTCTCAAACTCTTCTACAGAAAAAGGTAGAAAGTTATACTGTGATCCAAACCTAAAACAAGACCATGTACCTATTGCCAAAAGCTAGAGCAATCCCAAGTAACTCTTGCTGGCTGGTAGAATGAGTCTGAACAATACCATCAGCACTCCTGAAAGCTGGCAAGAGACCCTTTTAACCATTTTCCACCATCTGCTACCAATAAAGAACTAAAGTATCAATCAGAAAACACACTGGCTGCCCTTCTGTCACAAGGGTACCCCGATCCTTCTGCTGCTCTTTCTACTCCCAGACTGAAACTCCTAGAAAGCACCTGGATATAAGGGAAAAGGGAGGTCAAGCAGGGGAGAGAAGGGAGAAGAGGATGACAGTAGATGAAGGTAGAAATAGGAGGAATCCTGGTTGCATTGCATACATGATCCATTTGTTCAAAGCCAGAGAGCCAAACAATGGGGTTGAGAAGATCCCATCTCATTCAAGAGGGTTATGCATGTTACTAAGGGGAATTAGGCTAGGAGCCGCAGGCACATCCACCTGCCATCCACAGGCAGATCTGAAAAAAGAAATTGACCAGACCCAACTGGACAAAGAAGAGAGCCAAAGTTAATACCTATATCCTGTCTTTTGGACTCTGGATCTGGACAGATCTCTCATTTAAACAGGAAGAAACAATCATACGTAAAAGCAAGGGAAGAAAAGTAGAATATCATTCAGAAGACACAAAGAAAGAGTAGACCCCTGAAAAAGATTTTCTATAGGAATAAGAAAAAAATGTAGAAAACTGGCATCACTGTGAGATTAAAAAGAGGACAGGGGCACCATAAAACAGGAACAGGAATCCATATTAGATGAAATAGTAGTTGGGTAAATTAGAAATATCTTGTAAAAAAATAAAGATGCACTAACCGTATTAAAGCAGTTAGGAGCAGAAGTGGTGTTATAAACAACTAAATATCAATACATGTTATAAACAATAACAATAATCATAACAACAACAGCAATAATAAAAACTGGAAAGTTCTACCCGGATATAGATGAAAAAAACAAACGTTGAAAGCAATGAGAACAAATGGTATGTATGGAGGACAGAGGATGGAGAGCCTCAGAATTATAGGTGTTCCAGGAGAAAAATACATAACAAGTAGAACAGAAGCAATTATTCAAAGATATAATTAAATAAAAGTTTTCCGAGTTGAAAAAAAGGAAGGAACGAGCAGATCAAAAGGGCTCACTGTGTTCAAAGTGAATTAAATGAAAAGAGAACTTTGTAGTGTTTGAATTACAGGGATGGAGAAAAAGAGAGTCTAAGCATTCATGCAGAAAAAATAGGTGAAAAACAAAAGAACAAAGCTCAGCTGGCCTTAGACTGACTTTTGCCCTGGACACAGTGGAGCCATGTCTACAGAATTCTGAGGGAAAAAATTGTTACATGAGCATTTTATATTTCGCCAAGCTTTAAAAATATCTAATATAAAATAAGACATTTACTGGTACACTAAAAATATGCCAACCATCTAATTTTTCTGAAAACAATTTCCCCTGCAGAGTCATATTTGAATACATGAAATTCAGGAAGAGTTAAACCAAGGTACAGCATGACTGCTCCATACACAGTGGTGCAAGGGATGGGCAGGAACACAGTACACTTCCCAAGCCCTGAGACAAACTGTCATTCCAGCAAATGTGTTTAAACTGGCCACGTTAAGAAACCCACAAGAATCTGAAGGAATTGCTGCCTCTTTCTACACTGTCATCTGGATGAAGCCTAAAAGCCTAAAATACTCTCATTATAAATTGTTGCTTGTCGTTAAGGGAACATCTTTTTAACTAGCCACAAGTTCGTCTGACAAAGTTTGTCGGATTTTTTAGATGAAATCTACCACCAGACTCAGAAATCTATATATTGATGATGATAAGCACTATTAAGCAACTCTTTTATTATCAAAAGGAGTCAGCATGGCAGAGTGATGAAGTATGTGAGTTCTACAGGAAGATGCCTGGATTTTACCCCTTACCCCATCACTTACTCCTCACATCTTCTTGGGCAACCCACTTAATCTCTAGGGGCCTCAGTTTTCTCACCTGTACAATGGAAATATTGTAGACTTTCCTGCATGGAATATTTGTAAGGCTTAAGTAAGTCAACACATTTAAGGTACTTAGTGCCTGGTACACCTGCTGCTAAAAGGAGTTAGGAATGTACACTACGGGTAACATGGTGAAACATGTTTTATATATATGTGTGTGTGTATCTATATCTATATCATTTCAAACAGGAAATACGTACCAGTACGTTTGTATTTTCTTTACACAGTGATGATTTCTTTGTTTCTATGTGTCTCTAGTTTACAAGATTTTACTTAATGAGTTTGCATTACTAGTTGAGCAAAGTATAAGGGTAAAGAAAAATGGTCACTTAAAAATAAATTATATCTATTTATTATAACTCCACGTTTGTTATAGCAATAATTGGCTGTACAGTTGAAGGTATTAGTTCTAATCCTCCTACATTTCTACTACCTGGACTCGAATTTTTCTTAGAATGGAGAGTGATGACAATATTTCCTTTTAAGGGTTCGTGGAAGGAGACATTGTTTTAACCCCCATTCTGGTTACTCTGATGATTCCAGGGCTTTGTTTGGTTTTCCTTCATAAAAGATTTTGTCCTAAAAAAGTGAGTAGGAAGAGAGAAGAGCCGAGGATGTTTGGGGCAAAATAATTACTGAGATCGGTCCCGTTTTTGTCATGTTTATCTCCTCCGTCGATCTGTCCCCAACTACAGCAGCAAAGGAATAAATTTGTTCCAATTGCTTTTGTGGTGAAGCATTTCTCCATGTGTTCACGTAGAACATGACTGTGGAATCAACCACCAGCTCCTGCGTTAACCCTAGAGGGAGAATTAGACCGATTTAGATATTTACTGGATGGCTAACGTTTTGAAGCGATGGGGGAATGTTATTTAACTGGTTTAGGCTTTCTCGTTTTTAATTTTTACTCTTCAGCCTGTCCCTTGCTCTCTTTGTGCTTTATTCCATGCTATAGAATGTGGCACAGCTCTTTCCAAAAACCATTCTTAACGTCTGTGCTATAACGCCACATCTCATTCTAACAAAGCCTCTGTGGTTTTAGTGGCCAAGTCCTAGACCATGTGTTCCACGCCAATAATTGAACATTCCACTTTTCAAGAAAACCAGGCGTGTAACCATGGTTTGTAAGTATCTCATAAAGCATATTTTGAGATGTTTTTTTAACCAAGCTTTTTTGCACATTATCTCATTTCTCCTGAATATTATTTTCTGTTCGACGACCCCATCCGTGTACTGCTTACTTTGAAATCGATCTCTCTAGCTGTTTTAAATTTTTCTAAATTTGTTTTTTGTTGTTGTTTATGTGCATTCGTTAAGTCTCTCTACTTCAGGATTTTAATTTAGTGTCTTACTAGATGTGCCATTGTTACTAGCATCATTTTCATATCAATTTTTATTAAAGTCAACCTCCTAGATATAGGATTGTTGTAAAAGCAATCCTGCCTGGCAACCGTCTGGAGCTCTGGTTTCCAATAATGATGAACTAAAATTATCGAGAACGCTTTCTGTTGCCACACACTGAGTGAAGTGCTTTTTATGTAGATGGTCTTAACAAACCCTCCCAATGGCAACAAGAACCACGCACTATTTTAAATCACTGTTTTACAAATAGGACAACTGTGGTTTAAAGAGGTTAAATAGCTGCACAAGTTTATAGAGAAATGACAAGAGTCTTAGGTCCTGTTATTTCCAAAGCCCTGTTCTCTTAACTTGTACCCTAAATTGCCTCTAAATCCACAACTCCTGTGCATTTCTGCTTGGCTTCAGAGGAATAATGCTGTACCTAAGAGACCAATGGGAGTTTGTCTTGAACTCCACAAGGATGTTTTTTCTTTACGGTTTCCAAGAAGAGTGATAAAAACCAGGAAAAATAATGTTTCCTAGAATCATCAAGTATCAGGAGGTTCCAGGAAGCTGGTCTCTGACCAGCATTAGTAATCTGTTAACAATTAGGCAGCAACAGGATTAAACGAGCTTTTAACTATACAGAAGTATTTAAAAAATTAGGAGTTTCACGGGACTGGGGCACCTCTGAGTTTTTGCAAGGAAGATTTGGGAGTCTCACCTTTTGTTTTTGTTTGGGCATTAGATGTGTTGTAATGGAAAAGAAAAGGGAAAACATTTCAACTGCCACTGGCTCATGTTCAGAGATCATGCATCTTCTGCATATCAGCGGCTGTTAAAAAAAAAACATGTTTTGCTCTTTATGGCGCATGTCATAAAGCATCAAACACACTGAAATGCCTTAGCATGTCTTCTGAGTTAAAAAAAAAAAGGCAGCCTTACCTTGTCTGAAAAGTGTTTACATCACAGATGATTTTGCTTTTGAGGTTCCAGACAGGTGACTACCTGCCAGGACAGACCTAACTCATCCCAATCCTTGTTGCAGCAAACGGTGGGAGGGATGTTTGGTAGGAGAGAAATGCTGATGGAGTTGGACCAGAGCCCCAATGGGGAGCAGAAATCCTTTCCACACCCTGTACTTTGACGAACCTCTTCTTGCTTTGCTTCCTGTGTACAAGAAAGCAGTTTTTCTAAATAGCTATGTTTAGATTAGAACTTGGTCTAACAGAGGTTCTAACACGTTGTACTGATTGAACCAAATTGAGATTAAAACAGACAGACAGCAATACAAACAAACAGGCATCCTCTTCTGAAACGTCCCTTTTTTTTTTTTTGCGGTACGCGGGCCTCTCACTGTTGTGGCCTCTCCCGTTGCGGAGCATAGGCTCCGACGCGCAGGCTCAGCGACCATGGCTCAGGGGCCCAGCCGCTCCGCGGCATGTGGGATCCTCCCAGACCGGGGCACGAACCCGTGTCCCCTGCATCGGCAGGCGGACTCTCAACCACTGCGCCACCAGGGAAGTCCTGAAACGTCCCATTTCTTAGCGTGGAAAAACAAAATCTCTGTATGAATTTTGAAAAGTTTGCTCTAACCCCGAATAGAACAAAGAGCCTTTAGGAAACAGATTTGTTAGCTATTTCGTGGGATAAATGAAAAGCAGGAATAAAAAAAAAATACATGGATTTGCTTTGGCGATGAGACCATGAGCTGAGACCAAGTGCCTTGCTCTGGGGAGTGGAGCAGTGACCCTGAGTCATTTGGGGGTCACCGCAATTGAGAATCAAGAAACCTTGCCTGGGGATGTGTTGCCACACCAAATCCCTCCAGCCAGTTTGCCAGATGCTAACTCAGCTGGAGGAGAGCGGATTACGCCCAAGGAATGGATGAATCTTCTCACTGATACTCAGACATGGATGTTATTTTATGGTTCCTTTTACAAAGGCAGATGATCGGTTTTAAGGAAGGAAAGTGGAGAGCAGGGACAAGTGTAAGCTGTCATGGTGATCTTTCTTTCTCCTTTAATCTTTTAACTGCATTACCTTATTTTCTATAGAAGATGTAGTTCTTCAAAAGCAGTGTGCTGTTGGGTTTCTTGAAATTTTAATAGTTTTGATAAATGTATCATGCTTAAAGCGTTTCAAAAGGAATCCTTTAAAAAAGTAAACGGCATCTTCTAATTTAGTTATTTACCAAGTAGTAGGTCTCTGCACTGGGTTTCTTAATACTTGGTGCCCTTGTATGCTACAAGGCCAAAATAAACATGACAGAGATGGGGAAATTACTGGTTTATCTATACAATTGTAACTTGCTGGATAATAAAGCAGAAATTGACTTTTGACATCACCGATTCCAGGTGTGTTGTATCAAAATAGGAAAGCTTTAAAATTTCTCCTGGTGTTGTGTTCATGAGTCTCTAAGATGTTTGGTTCTGCTGTTTACTTGTTCTGATTCACAGTAGAATACTGCCCGTTTTCAGTGGATCCTGGACGTACAGTCCGGAATTTGGAATGAAGGCCGTAAGGGAGGTGTGTTTAGGATAATTTCTAAGTTTAAAACAAAGGATTAGTAGCCTAAATAAAGGTCCCCTTTTGCAATCTCTCTCGATTGTGTGCTTAATTGTAGCTGCTTAGTAAATGCCCTCGTGATTCTTCTCTAACGTAATAAAGGCGCTAGTACTTGACGCTGTGATAAACATGACCGGGTGGGTGGCTCTGGGGAGAGGGCGCCGGGGCAGGAATGGATACAGTTTTGGCCTTTCATCACAGAAGCTGAAGCACGGCTGCTAACTGCCAGTCGTCATAGACCTTTGGACAAGCTGACCTCTGACACTGCTTAGGAAATGTCTTCACCTGCCTCCCTCTGGCTGTGCTTAATTCCCTGCTCCATCTAGACTTGGACACAACCTCTAGCTCTCTTTCTAGCCCTGGTCCCTTGACTGTCAGCTTACTCACAGTAAATCCAGTTGAACTTTAGAGCTAAGACTCCCATCTTGTTTTCTCTCTACTCTCCCCTTCATCTTCTTTCAACATAGGGGCTCATTAGATCAAAGCTCTTACCTGTGCCTTGATCTCACCCTGCCCATTCCCTTTCGGAGTTCTCCCTCAAATTCAGCTTGTCCTCCAAAGACAAGTCTTTACACATACCTGGGGTACCCTATGACATGACACACACACCCACGTGTGCCCACACACACACACACTCTTCCTTTGAATGCCCCTTCTCCAGGTTTCTGAACCCTCCAGTCTTGTCTGGGAGAAGGAGAGCTGGACTGGCTTAACCAAGAACTGGCCTTGGGTCTGGACAAGAGACTTGCCTAGAAGCCCTCACCCAAGATGAAGGGAGTTGTCAGTATTGGTAGATCCATGCAGGAGAACTGTGGCCTGAATTCCAGGAGAAGGGTTAGTAGAAGCATCAAATCCAGGAGGCACCAGAAGCAGCAGCAGAAGAGAACCAGGCAGCTGAAACAAAGCAGTATTCAGGGAGGAGGGTGGGACTGCTGAAGCAGACAGGTCTTAGTTTTGTTTTATGGGCTACAGAAATGTGGCATATATGAGTGGGTCAATGAACATAGATCCTGGCTAGCACTCTATGCCTACGGTTCCCTTGATCATCAACTTTCATGAGCAAATTGACTATGGCTTTCACTACTCTTTATAATGCCCACTCTCTCCTTACTGGCCTGTGAGAAGGAAATCCCCTCTCAATTTGTTGAAAGCCAGAGGGGAGGCTGGTTGTTATTTCCTGTGTTCATGTCCTAGGGATGTAATAAGATAACACAGACTGGGTGGTTTAAACAACAAAAATTTATTTTCTCACCGTTCTGGAGCCTGGAAGTCCAAGATCAAGGTACTAGCAGGGTTGGTTTCCCCTCTGGCCTCTCTCCTTGGCTTGTAGATGGCTGCCTTCTTGCTGTGTCCTCACATGGTCTTTCCTCTGTACTTGTCTGTGTCCAAATTTCCTATTCATATGAGAACACCAGTTGGATCAGGTTATGGCCCACCCTAATGGCCTCATTTAACTTCATCACTTCTTTAACGTCCCTGTCTCCAAAGACACATCCTGAGGCACTGGCGGGGTTAGGGCTTTAACATATGAATTTTGAGGGGGCACATGGCAACCTATCGTGCTCCCCGTTTTCCAAAACCACACAGGCCAGCCTAACTCCCAGCTACCTGGTGGATGAAATGCCAATGCCTGTCAGCCCCATGTCACACACTGATGCTCCTCTGAAAGCTTTTGGACCTCTCCACCAAGTTGGAGATACTCTGCTCTTAAGCCAGCTCTGGTTTAAGGCCAGATTTTGTTTGACTCACTCTATGAAAAGCTTAATTAGTGGCCAAGATGAAAGAGCAGATCTTGATATTTCCCGTAAATATCTCCATTTCTAACCTCTCTTCCAAAGCTGGAAGACCTCTGAGCATTGGGCTTGCTTTTCCTCATGATGGCACTCAGGCTGAGACTTGTGTGATGCTCCCTTCAGACAGGCCACCAAAACCCCCCAGTCCTTTCAGCTCACTTCTCTCCTGTCATTGACCAGCCTGGCTCCTGAAGGCGTTTGGATTTTTGACTCCTAAATTATTGATCTACCCACTACTACCTCCCCTGCCAATGCTGCCCCTATGCTTCCCTTTCCTTTTATAGTTTCTCCTTCCTTTTCTTTAGAGCTCTCTATATGAAGGTTCTCCATGGGTGGCAATTTTTTCCCCAGGGGACTCTGACAATATCCAAACCCATTTTTTTTTTTTTTTTGGGGTACGCGGGCCTCTCACTGCTGTGGCCTCTCCCGCTGCAGAGCACAGGCTCCGGACGCACAGGCTCAGTGGCCATGGCTCACGGGCCCAGCTGCTCCGCGGCATGTGGGATCTTCCTGGACCAGGGCACGAACCCGTGTCCCCTGCATCGGCAGGCGGACTCTCAACCACTGCGCCACCAGCGAAGCCCTTCAAACCCATTTTTGATAATCATGGTTGGAGGGGGGAGTTGCCAAGGCATCTAGTGGCAGAGGACAGCCCCTCACAACAAACACTGTCTGACCCCAAATGTCAATAGTGTTGAGGTTTTGAAATTCTGATGTATATTGATCTCAATGCACATGATTATAAAGATTAAATAGCTTTGATCCTGGTTTAACCCCACATCTCTGTGTGCAGCCAGAACCTTTCCATTCGATGCCATTCTGACTTTAAATTCAACACACCCTCTTACATTACCACAGGTCAGTTCAAGTGACTGACTTTTTAATGTTAATAGGATCTTCTCTGTACTTTCTTAGGCTCAGGAGTTGGGATCTTCATGGACCTCCCTCTGTAATGTCTCCCTTACACTGCCTCACTCACCCATCCACAGTGTCTTGCCTATTACTTCAGCCTTGTTCAGGCCCTCACCACCATGTTATTCTTGGCTCATTGCAAAAGCTTCTTAGCTCATCTCTTCTCTTCCAGATTCCACACACTATCTCCAAAACACTTATTGAAACTTTATGTTCAATATGTTTCCTCCCCATTTATTCTTTTGCATAGAGGTCTAGTCTTTGTAGTCTTGTTTGCCATTTTACCTTTCTCTCCTTCCTTCCTGGGCAGTGACTGGTACATTAATAATTGTTCAATCACCGTTTGTTGGATAGTGGTTGGCCTATTCAGAGCCCCTAAGTGTGTCATCGTGCTTGCCGTGCCTTAGCTCACTTCATCTGTGTCCTCCCACCCCAGCTATAGAAATTCTTCCCATATTTCCAAATCCAGATCAAATCATCCATGAGCAAAACTGCTATACGTAGACTATTTGTCCGCTGAAATTCTCAAGCCCTTAGCATTTGAGTTGAACACTTATTAATCACTCTTTTGTACTATTAATTTTCTTTACATATCTTATTAACCTAGATTGTAATTTCTTTGAAGGTAGAAACTATATCTCTGCTTAATGATAAGTCAGTTACTCAGAATTCAGTTGTAAGACATTTAATAGTACCTCTCACTCAACCTTGGATATAGATTTTTGGCAATATCCAGTTTTTGTTTGTTTGATTTAGGAATACAAATGTGGATGTGTTAATTTTCTTTTTTAAAAAAATTGAAGTATAGTTGATATATAATGTTGTGTTAGTTTCAGGTGTACAGCAAAGTGATTCAGTTTTATATATATATATGGGTCCCCAACCCCTGGGCCACGGACCGGTACTTGTCTGTGGCCTGTTAGGAACCAGGTCACACAGCAGGAGGTGAGCTGCAGGAGAGCGAGCAAAACTTCATCTGTATTTAGAGCCGCTCCCCATCGCTCGCATTACCGCCTGAGCTCTGCCTCCTGTCATATCAGCGGCGGCATTAGATTCTCACGGGAGCACGAACCCTACTACTGTGAACTGCGCATGTGAGGGATCTGGGTTGCACGCTCCGTATGAGAATCTAATGCCTGATGATCTGAGGTGGAGCTGAGGCGGTGATCTAGCACTGGGGAGCGGCTGCAAATCCAGATTCTCATTAGCAGAGAGGTTTGACTGCACAGAGACCATAATAAATCCATTGCTTGCACAGTCATATCAAAACCCTATCAGTGGTGGCAAGTGACAATTTAGCTGCATCTGGTGGCAGGCTTTATAGTGGTAAGTGAGTTGATGCACTTCAATTGTACAGCTGCAGCTGGTGGCAGGCTTTAAGTCAGAATCTGACACTTATTTTAATCTGCGTGAGGCCCACCCATTATTTGATTTACCACTCTGTCCACACCTCTTTCCTGCACTGTACACTTGTCTCAGTCACAGTTTTGCTAAGCCCACAAGCTACCACTAGCCAAAATGAGTAAAAAACAAACGTTGCTAGAGAGTCTCTTTGAAAAGGTGGAAAAACCCAATGATGAGATAGCAGAAGACTCTAAGACTGCCAACAGAAAGAAAGCTGCATGTAAAAAAAAATACCAAGAGTCTTACTTAAATTACAGGTTCATTGCAGCAGGTGATTCACATTTTCCAAGACCCCTTTGTACAATATCCAATGAAGCCATGAAACCTTCAAAACTGCTTCGCCACATGGACACCAAGCACCCTGCATTAAAAGACAAGCCTTTGGAGTTTTTCAAAAGAAAAAAATGTGAACACAAAGAACAGAAGCAATTACTGAAGACCACCACTTCTTCAAATGTGTCTGCAGTGAGAGCATCATTCTTAGTGGCTAACCGCATTGCTAAAGCTAGGAAGCCCTTTACTGTTTGTGAAGAGTTGACCCTGCCTGCTGCTAAGGACATTTGTTGTGAACTTTTAGGAGAGGCTGCAGTTCAAAAGGTGGCACGTGCTCCTCTTTTGGCTACCATCATAACTAGATGAAATGATGAAATAGCAGAGGATATTGAGGCGCAATTGTTAGAGAGGATTAATGAGTCACCGCGGTACGCAATCCAGGTTGACGACTCTACCGACGTTGACAACAAGGCAACAATGCTTGTTTTTGTGCGTTATATTTTTCAGGATGATGCGCATGAGGATATGCTATGTGCACTTTTGTTGCCAACCAACACCACAACTGCAGAACTATTCAAGTCTTTGAATGACTACATATCAGGAAAACTGAATTGGACATTTTGTGTCAGTATATGCACGGACAGAGTGGCTGCCATGACTGGATGGCTTTCTGGTTTCACTACTTGAGTCAAAGAGGTCGCTTCTGAATGTGAGTCTACACACTGTGTCATCCATAGAGAAATGCTGGCTAGCCAAAAAATGTCACCTGAACTTAACAACATTTTGCGGGATGTGATTAAAATTATCAACCACATTAAAGTACATGGCCTTAACTCACGTCTGTTCACGCAGCTGTGTGAGGAGATGGACACAGAGCCCACACATCTTCTCTAAAGGTAGATCACTGGCCAGAGTTTTTGAGTCATGAGAGACGCTCCAGAGATTTCTTTTAGAAAAACAGTCACCACTGGCAGCGCATTTCAGTGACACAGAATGGGTCACAAAACTTGCTTACTTGTGTGACATGTTCAGCCTGCTTAATGAGCTCAATCTGTCACTTCAGGGGAGAATGGCAACTGTGTTCAAGTCAGCAGATAAATTTGCTGCATTCAAAGCCAAACTGGAATTACGGGGGCGACGAGTGAACATTGGGATTTTTGACATGTTTCAAACATTAGCAGAGATTTTGAAAGAGACTGAGCCAGGACCTTCTTTCTCCCAGCTAGTGCATGACCACCTAGCTCAGCTTTCAGAAGAGTTTGAGCATTACTTCCCAACCACAAAAGACTCCCGAACTGGGAAGGAAAGGATCCGTGACCCAGTTGTGAATAAGCCAGGTGAGTTGACTTTGTCCGTGCTAGAAGAGGATCAACTGCTTGAGACTGCAAATGACAGTGGCCTTAAAAGTATGTTTGAGACAACTTCAGATCTCCATACATTCTGGATTAAAGTCACGGTGGAATATCCTGAGATTGCCACAAAAGCACTGAAAAGCCTGCTTCCATTTCCAACATCCTATCTTTGTGAAGCAGGGTTTTCTGCAGTAACATCAACCAAAACAAGATTACGGAGTAGACTGGACGTAAGTAAACCACTTCGGGTTTCACTGTCTCCCATTACCCGCCGATGGGACAATTTAGTTGCAGGAAAACAAGCTCAGAGATTCCACTGATTCTGCATTAAGGTGAGTTGTATAATTATTTCATTACATATTACAAAGTAATGATAATAGAAATAAAGTGCACAATAAATGTAATGAGCTTGAATCATCCTGAAACCATCTCCCACCCTCCCTGCCCTCACACTGTCCATTGAAAAATTGTCTTCCATGAAACTGGTCCCTCGTGCCAAAAAGTTTGGGGACTGGTGTATATATATATTCTTTTTCAGATTCTTTTCCATTATAGATGATTAAAAGATATTGAGTATAGTTCCCTGTGCTATACAGTAGGTCCTTGTTTATCTGTTTTATATATAGTAGTGTGTATCTGTTAATCCCCAACTCCTAATTTATCCTCCCCTTCTGTTCCCCTTTGGTAACCATAAGTTTGTTTTCTACGTCTGTGACTCTATTTCTGTTTTGTAAATAAGTTCATTTGTATCATTTTTTCTTTTTAGATTCCACACATAAGTAACACGATACGATATTTGTCTTTCTTTGTCTGACTTACATCACTTAGTATGATAATCTCTAGAATCTCTAGGTCCATTCCTGTTGCTGCAAATAGCATTATTTCATTCTTTTTTATGGCTGAATAATATTCCATTGTGTGTGTGTGTGTGTATACACACATATATACGATGTATCACATCTTCTTTATCCATTCAACTGTAGGTGGACACTTATGTTGCTTCCATGTCTTGGCTATTGCAAATAGAACTGAACAAAAGTCTTTTCCAGATATATGCCCAGGGGTGGGATTGCTGGATCATATGGTAGTTCTATTTTTAGCTTTTTGAGGAAACTCCATACCATTTTCCATAATGGTTGCACCAATTTACACTCCACCAACAGTGTAGGAGGGTTCCCTTTTCTCCACATTCTTCCAGCATTTATTATTTGTAGACTTTTTGATGATGGCCATCTGACAGGTGTGAGTTGATGCCTCATTGTAGTTTTGATCTGCATTTCTCTAATAATTAGCGATGTTGAGCATCTTTTCATGTGCCTGTGTTTAAAATGATCTGGACATGGCAGAGAGAGACAGTATGGATGTTGGAGTCAAATGGACTTGGGTCTCAATCCAGATTCTACTACTTGATAGTTACATGATCCATGGCAAGTGACTTAATCTCTATGCACTTTAGTTTGTAACTCATCTGCAAAAATGGAAAGTTTTTACTAACTTTTAGTCAAAAATGGAAATTTTTTACTAACTTTTAGTAAAAAATGGAATTTTTACTAGACTTTTCTGTATGTGAACTGAATTTAAAAACACCTGAAACTGTGCTGATATAACTAGGATGCAATACATGTAAGTTTCCCTTTTTTTCTTGTGGTTGGCAGAATAATGTTCTAAAGATGTCCATGTCTTAATCCCCAGAACCTTTGAATGTGTTATGCTCTAAGGCAAGAGAAGAATTAAGGTGCAGATAAAATGAACATTGTTAATTGGCTGTCCTTGCAATAGGAGAGATTATCCAGGATTATCTGTGTAAGGCCAATGCCCTCAAAAAGAAGAAGAGAGAGAGAGAGAAGAGGACTCAGAGTCAGAGAAGATCGGGCTTCCCTGGTGGCACAGTGGTTGAGAGTCCGCCTGCTGATGCAGGGTACACGAGTTCATGCCCCGGTCTGGGGAGATCCCACATGCCACGGAGCGGCTCGGCCCGTGAGCCATGGCCGCTGAGCCTGCGCGTCCAAAGCCTGTGCTCCGCAATGGGAGAGGTCACAGCAGTGAGAGGCCCGCGTACCGCAAAAAAAAAAAAAAAAAAAAAAAAAAAAAAGTCAGAGAAGATAATGTGATAGATGAAGGAGAAGGAGGTGATGATAGAAGCAGAGGTCAGAGTGATTTGATATGAGAGGGACACAGTCTTCCACTGCTGGCTGTGAAGGTGGACAGAGGCCAGAACAGAAGGAACATGGGCAGCCTGTAGAAGCTGGAAAAGGGCAATAAAATAGATTCTCCTCTAGAGCCTTCAAAAGTAACACAGCCCTGCCAATGCCTTGATTTTAGTTAAGTGAGAAGCATTTCAGACTTCTGAACTCCAGAACTGTGAGAATAAATTCATGTGGTTTTCAGCCACTGTGTTTGTGGTAATTTGTTACAGCAACAGTAGGAAAATAATACACTTTTCTTCCTTCCCTAAGATTTTGTGCTTGAACTACTTTTCTCAGAAGAAAGTAGAAGAGAGTCACTTAGTGTGTCAGTCACTTAGTAGTTCCTTCATAGCTGTTTGTTGAATAAAGGAATAAATGAACAGGAAGCCACCTGCTTATGAGGTAGCTTGTTCCATTGTCCTGATTGATACGAACTTCAATCTTTTATTAAATCAAAATTAGGCTGTGATTCCTGACTGAATAACTGACTGAAAGAGTAAATTCCATACTGTCTTCACTGTGCTTAGAAGCTGTGTGTTTATTTCATGTATATTTTCTAGGATTACAAGCCAAAGGAAACCACAAAGTTTGCTGAGATCCAGTTCTCTCATAATAATTGAACTAGGTTAAGAATCAGAGAACATAGGGACTTCTGTTAGATATTATGTTAGTGATTTAAAATGAAATCTTTGGGTATCAATGGAATATTTACTATATGCAAAGCCCTGGATCACACACAAAAGGAAAGGCAAAGTCAAATTTAAGGCACCTTTCTTTGATTATATTGAGACAACCAAGATGCAAAGATAATGCAAGAGCTAGAAGGTAAATACAAAAATGTAGTAGATGCTTGAGAAGTATGTTTAAGTAGATGTTTAAGAAGATGATTAACTGACCAATGACTGATGGAGAAAATGATCAACTTTGAGAACATGAGGCCACATTGCAGGAGACTCCATCCTGGTGTTGAAGGGTGCTTCAATCACTGTGAATGGAATTTCTACTCTTGGGGAGCTTAAGGTCCATCCTTCCAGCTCACTGGAGATTTTAAGGACCTCCATGATGAACCTCAAGCTTGTCTAGGGCTTGGCCTGTTTGTGGAAGGACTAAATGAAGAGCCCTTTGTAGAATAGGTGGAATGTCTGGAAGCTTGAGATTTAAATGATAAGTAATTTATTTTTGGCTACAAAATTCTCATTTAGGATAATGTTAGATGAGAGAGCACCATGTCCAAGATGAAAGTCTCCAATCAGCAGGAGAAAAATAATGGGTCACTCAGAACTGTCCTTCACACTAGGACCCCTCTGCTCCCATCTCTTATGCTTTCTCAGAACCATTAACCTAGCTTGTGTGACCTAGTGTGCTACTGACCTGCACCATACTGTTCTCTTCAGCTGTGAGCCTTCTCATTAAACCTTGGATTTTACTAGCACTCCACCCATCACTCTGGTTACTCTCCCACCTCTTCCTCTACCTATCCTAACCAGCTGAGAATAACTGTCCCAAACTGAATCTTGTATGTCTTTCATCAGGCAAACCTCAAAAGTTGAACTCACTAAAAATTACCTGGAATAACATGCCAACATATTAATATAAAGTTCATTTTACAAAATGCAAAAGAGCTATTTTACATAAACACTCAATGCCTATTTTTATAAATGTCTTCATTACACATTTTCCTTTGAGATGTAGTTCAATAGAGCTCCTACTGTTTCTTCCAGTCAGTAATCATTAGTGTTCTGTAGCATTTCCTTGAGAAAGAACATTTAAGGGCTAGAACAATGTCACTGGGGGCAGAACTTCTATGTTTGGAAGCTATGTGAAAACCAGTGATTCTGGGATTAAGTATTTAGTTGGTCTCATGACTGGGTACCATAGTTCTTAGTCTTTAGGAGAAAGGTTATCAATATAGATGAGCTCTAAGAGAATCATTTGTTCTTTTGCTCTTTTGCGGTAGTGCAATTCAGGAAGCACTAGCTTCAGTTCAAAATTTAATTTATATTTATAAAATTAGATTTTCCGTGGGTTACTAAAAGCTTAACAGACATGGAAGAAGACACCATTTAACTAAAAAACTATTATTTAAATGTCAGTGGTGAAATCCTTGACTTGAAATCCAGAAGGCTTTTCTCAGCTTTTATTAATAAAAATAATAATAATGTCTTCTATGTATAGCATTTTACTGTCCACAGACTTGTAACTAAATTCTTTGATAGTCCTTAACTTCTCTGTGTGTTCCTGTAAGATGATACTTATCTTCCTGTAATTGATTGTCTGTTTTTTGAATTCCTTGAGGGCTGAAACTGTCCCTTTCCATCAGCTACCAAAATTCCCAGGTCATAGCTGTGATTTACTGCTATTGAATGAATAAAGGGATGAATCCCACATCTTTTACCGTTGCTCCTTTCTCTCTTCTTGAAATTTTCTTCCTCCTTGGGTTCCGTCATGACACACCTCCCTGGCTCTCCCGCCATCATTTTTTTTTTTTTTTTTGCGGTATCACTCTGACCTCTGCTTCTATCATCACCTCCTTCTCCTTCATATATCACATTATCTTCTCTGACTTTTTTTTTTTTTTTTTTTTTTTGCGGTACTCGGGCCTCTCACTGCTGTGACCTCTCCCGTTGCGGAGCACAGGCTCCGGACGCGCAGGCTCAGCGGCCATGGCTCATGGGCCCAGCCGCTCCGCAGCACGCAGGATCCTCCCGGACCGGGGCACGAACCCGTGTCCCCTGCATCGGCAGGCGGACTCTCAACCACTGCGCCACCAGGGAAGCCCTCCTGCCATCATTTTTGACCATGCTCCCTTCACTGTCCTCACTAGCTTTCATTCCTTTCCTCTGACTCTAAAATTCTGTGCTCATCCCCCTTCTCTTGCTACACTCCCTTCCTTGAGTGTTTCATTCACTAGCCATTCTTTGTGTGTCACCTCTGGATCTGTAACTCCCATGTTATTTCCAACCTTGACTGCTCATCTAAGTTCCAGTTTGGTACCTCTAAGGTGTAACTTCTGACACCAAGAAAATAATATATCAAAAACAAAAGAATATAATATGTCAGAAGCAAAGCCCACCGTTTTATCATTCAAGCCATTCAAAATTTTATCATAAAGAATTCCTGATTTCTTTAATGCCATTATAAGTCTACATGTCACCCAGTCTCAAAACCGTGAGTTCAATTTTTATTCATTTTTCTCCTTCCCAGCTTCATCCATCCAGCTAGCTATAAGTCCCCTTACCTGAGCAGTATCAGTGTTTTTCACATTGGAATGGAACATTTTGATCTTTCCATTTCAAACCTGTCATTTAGATCCCACTCTTTGCCTAATCTGTAAGAGATCAAGAGCATTGGGACCAACAGCATTACATTTGTGGAGAAGAGAACCCATGGACATTTTTGAAATGAGATTTCTGAGCTTTTAAAAGATTTTGACAATTTGGCAATGCCAATGATTTTTTCCCTCACAAATTTCTAATTTATTACCAGAGGAATAATACAAACCATCAATCTATTCTTATAACTCATAACAAACATTCTCGGTAGAGTAACTAATGGAAAATAAAATTAGCCAGGGCTAAAAGGTACATGGTAAATTTTTATATTTCTAACAAATAGATGGAAAAATCAAATCTTCTCGATACAATTTTTTTTGATCCTTAAAAATGTGACCTGGGTAAGTCGAACTTGGTAGAATTACTGGCCACAACAGAAAACTCACCTTAAGAGAATCTGAAAGGGTAAAATTTTTATTGAAAACAAAACAGAAAAACTAAAACCAAACAAACATCCAAAAATAATGATTGATAGGTCAATCATTGGTTTGAAACTGTGTCTGGGGAAAAAGAATTTATCTTAAGACAATTTCAGTGAAATAAGAATAAAAGTGAAAAAATTAGGAGCAGTTTATCTTCTCTATTCATAAAATTGATCAAGGAATTAAGGTGGCTTAAAGAGTTATGCTCTGGAGACCTCTTTCCCTTTGAAAATCTTCCAGTTGTTAGATATTCTGATAATACTTGTGTTCAGAATGTCCTCAAGGTGAACGTATTGATGTGAAAATATTTACTGTATCAAAATGGCATGGTTAAACAGCATGAAAAAATATTCCTCCACTTTCCTCTGCTCACTGATGCCACGTGGATAAAGACTTTCCTTTATTTCAGAGACAGGCTTTTGTTCAGTGTCCCTGCCACGGATTCCATAGCTCTCAAACTTCCCCAACACAATGTAGCTAGTGCTATGCGAGCATTTTCAAGGCTAATTCTCATTCTGTGTTGATGTTTAGCGCTGTAATTTTTTGCACAGCCTCTAGCTCATTACCTGGGACATCACAAGTGCTCAGGGATTGTTTTGTCCTTTCCTGTTTCTGCATCTTTCCTAAAGCTCAAACTCCTTAGCCTGGTTTTGAAGATGAGTGCTCCATCTATTTAATTACTCGCTACCATGCTAGTTTTTTCTTTCTCTCATTTTGCATACCCTACCCTCCAGAAAATCTGCTCACTGCCCCTGCCACACTTTCCTGTTACTTTGCTTTCCTCAAGCAGGTGACTCCTTCCAGTTTGTCTTCCTTCTCATCTTTGTGGATCTGAATCTTTTCTGTTCTGTGCATCTGACTTCAGTGCCACCTCCTCAGAGAAAACTTCTCTTATCTTCTGCTTAACAAATAGGAGGTGTATCTTCTGGGGACCACTCCAGAACTTTCTTTTTACTTTGCTGGGATTGACTCATTTTCTCTTCCCTCTCCAGTAGAACACTTAAGTTCTATAATGGTAGGGATTTTTCTGAAATATTTCTGAAATCTGAACAGGGCTGGCATGGTTCCTTACAAATGTTAGGTTTTATTAACTATTTGCTGCCCAACTGTGTGAAGATGAGAGGTGACAAGATGTTTTTGTGGAGACCAACCTGATAAGAATTGTAGCTCTGTTGTAAAATAAGCCTTTTATTCAACTCTAGTCCCAGTGGTGAGAGAGAGGTTACTGGCAATGAATTAGGAATTATTAAAATGTAAAATATTCTTCCAAATACTTCTAGCCTCTCATTTTTTCTTCTCCTTTGTCTCTGTCCAAAATACTTTCCTTACTAACTATGCATTTGGAAAATTTAAATGCATTGTATTCTCATCTCTGTTTATATATTTCCCCCTTTCTTTGGGAAATTCACATTCAGAAGTTTAGAGAGAGGGCCTGATAGTGGAAGAAATGTTCTTCCTGCGGAAAAGGTTTGATACCGACCCTGCAATGCTCTTGGTTGGCACGTGCTTAAAGATAGCAGTGTTTCTAACCACCACACAAGTGTCTGAAGTCCATTTGCTACAAAATATTCCTGACACTCCCATTAGTCAGAAGCCAATTTTAGAACATTTAATTTTGATTAAAATTGAAATTTCTCTGTTTGGCAAGGTTCAGTGTATTCACTTTCTTGTATTTTTGTCCAAAGTTGGTCCAAGTTAGTATCTGCTTGGTTCGTGTATCATGGGGCTTTAGGCAATTTCTTGACTTCTCATTGATTACGTATTTTCAAAGATTCTACAGCATTTTTATATTCCAGAAGAAGGTAAACATAGCCATACTTTTTGAAAGGCCTGGGACCATTTGCTTGTCTCTGGTCCTTATTACGAAGAGCCTTGATAATGATGTGCTGCAATTAAAAAGTCACAATATACTTTGTTCCCATTATGAGCTAATGAATGATCAATTATTTCCCCTTAATCCAGAACATGATTTTGTTATTATCTATCAGTTTAAATAAGAGTAGAGATTAAGCATGTCAAAATTATCTCACCAGCTCAAATAATTGTTAAAAGAACATCAGACAGTAAGAATGAAGCCACCTACATGTGTGTGTCTGAGTCTGTGATGAGCAAGGGAATGGGGCTGGCAAAGGAAGTAGCCAAAACAGCTTTGTCACTTGGCTTCCGGTTAATGTCTCAGCCATATGAACTTTTCAGATACCTACAGAGAGGTTTAAATGCAATTGCTAGTTTCCTGGCAAAGTAAGTATATTTCTAGTTCTGATGAGAAAAAATGATATATCAGAACTTTGCAGATTTGATCAAGTTCTCAAGATTTCTAACCTACTTTTACAGGAAGCAGTTTTCTCTCAAGTTTCAGACGCTTGAAAATTTCCCTCCCCCAAAGAATGTAACTATATTAATAAAAGAGCCATTTTCTCTTTAAGTACAAACCATCCTGTAGATTGGTGGTAGACATTTTGATGATTTTCCTCCTGTTAATTAACACATAGAAATCAATTAGGTTTGCTTCTGTAATTTTCATTTAGAATAGAGCATTAAGTTTAACAGATGATCAATCGCATTACTTTCACTAAGAGGTTTCTTGTAGCTAGTGCCCAGCCACCTGCTCGCAAGCATTTGTATATGGAGTTCCATGCTTCTGTTCCCGAAAGCAGGCCCCAACACCATCTGCATCAGAATCACCTGAGATGCTTCTTAAATATGCATATCACTGGTTTTCACAGAGGTCTGCTGAGTGTGGCCGGGGACTGTTAACCTTAATGAGCACTCCTAGTGAATTGGATGTACACCAACATTTGAGAAATAATGGATTCGATGCTTTCAGGCAATCAACATGGATTCACATGGCAATGAACGACGGGGTTACAAATCATCAGCGTCAATAAGTAGGATTAGCCAAGCATTCCTGGGTGTATAGGAAGTCAGAATACTCTTGTCTTTGACATAAATGGAAGGGCGTGGTCATTTGGTTTGTTACCATTGAAATGGACACATATTCGTTCTAATTCAAAGGAAAGTATAAATGTGGATTTGTAAATCTCAGAAATGCATGTGGAAAATACGACTCTTCATCTTTTAACATTATGCATAAAGAGTAAAACAGACAAAATGGACTCAAGTCCTTTTTGCTTGATGCTCTTTTTTCTTTTAAAATAAAAGATAGGAGTCAGAGAATTACAGAATAATGCTTTTACAAAGAAGGGAAGGTACACATAATTATACAATTAAAACAGATTATAGATTTAATGCAACTAGAACTTATTTAGTATCTGTTCTGTGATCAGAACTATCTTAGGTCCCAGGAAATCAAAGATTAAAATTCACTGACTCCATGGAAGAACCATAAGTGCATATTACTAAGTGAAAGAAGCCAATCTGAAAAGGCTACGTGCTGTATTATTCCAACTATATGACATGCTACAAGAGGTATAACAAGACAGTAAAAATATCAGTGATTGTGACGTGTTCGTGGGATCAACAGGCAGAGCACAGAGAAGTTTTTGTAAAACTATGCTGCATGACACTGTAATGTGGATACACGTCATTATATATCTGTCAGAAACCACAGAATGTTCGGCACCAATAATGATCCCTAAGGTAAACTACGGGCCCTGGGTGATAATGATGTGTCAGTGTAGGCTCATTGATTGTAACAAATATACCATCGTGCTTTGAGATGTTGACAGTGGAGGGAGCTGTGTGTGGTGTGGGTAGTGGGTATATGGGAAATCTCTGTACTTTCTGCTCAATTTTGCTGAGAACCTAAAACTGTTCTAATAAAGTCTATTGAAAAAAGTTACTGACATTCCCTGGAGGACACTAAGAGTTTAATGGCTGGGATTGATGCTCAAACACCCAGTAGAGACCACAGTCATAAAGGCAACAGAAGAAGTAAATACTCAGAAGTGGGACAGCATGGAGGAGGCAACAATTCACTATGGAGAAGGAAGAGTCAGGAAAGACCTTTGAGAAGCAGGATGTCGGAACTGAACTGTGAAGATAAAGACAAACCTCTCGATAGATACATCCCAGCATATTGGCATTCCAGTGTATTAACATAGTTTGGGGAACTGTAAATCATCTGATATTGTTGGGACAAAACTGGAAGCAGTGGGGAGAAAAGTAGGAATGAAGCTGGACAAGTAGGTAAGGGCCAGGTCAGGAAGGCTGACGTGCACACACACGCACACACACACACACACACACACACACACACACACGGACATATATATGAAGATACACATATTCACATAAACACACACGTGCATAGGAAAATACATATGTACGTATTAACAAGACTAAGGCAACTAAGACATTGAAACCTGTTGGGGAACCACTGAAAAGCTTTTAGCAGGGAAGTGATGTGGCCTAATTTACATTTTATAAGGAGCCCTGGGGTAGTTATGGGGAGATGGAAGGGAACAGAGACTGGATGGAAATATCTAGTTAACTGGATGAAATTAAGATCATATGGTAATAAAAGAAAGAGCAGATCCAGATTCAAGAGATATTTAGGAAGTTGGATCCATTAATTTCTTGAGAGCTTCATTGTGGGAGGTAAGAGAAAAAAAGAGGAATTGGAAATTTGTTCTCAAGTTTTGGGCTTAAGAAAATGAGGGGATGATGTTAAACTCAGTCAAGACAGGAAATGTAGAAATAAGACGAGTTTTAGGGATGGCTACTGTCTCAAGATTAGAGATTTGATGTTAAACATAATTGAGTTTGAGGTGTTTATGGGACATCAATCCATTCAACTAAGCCCCTTTTAGATGGCTGCCCTGGGCTAGGTGCCAGGATTCAGCAGTGAACAAGACAGCTATAGCCCCCATCCTTGCAGGGCTTAGTGTTAGTGGGTAAGGAAGGCTTCAAACAATAACTATGGATATAGTTTCTGTTATGAAAGAGGAGGTTAGACAGAAGAGGTTAGACAGAAGAGGTCTAGGATGGAGACAGTATTTTTGTGATTTTCTTTTTCTTTTTTAAATTCTATAGTGCTTTACAATTTTCAAAAGCTTCCACACATGATTTCACATAATCCCATAATAACCCTTTTTTAAATCTCCTATCCCTATACTGTCCCTCCCCCTTCCCTCTCCCTACTGGTGACCATTAGTTTGTTCTTTATATAGGATGGAGACAGTTTTGAAAGCCATTAGTATATAGGCTAGAGTTGATATCATAAAGACAAATGAAGTGGCCGAGACAGAGAAGATGATAAATGAAAAGAGGAGAGGGTTGCAGAAAGAAAACTGGGCATCCAGATCTTAAAGGGACAGCAAAGGAGCCTAGGAAGCAATGGTCAGAGAATCACAGAGGGAGACAGTGATGTTTGGACTCAGAGGAGGAATTTCAAAAAGAATGACATGGTCAGGACATGCTACGGAAAGCTGAAAGGAGATGAAATCTCAGAGATGTCTTTGGGTCTTGTGATGTGGTAGCATCTCACGATGCTTGTGAACTGGCAGGGACTGAGGGTTCAGAGGAGTGTGTCGAGGGTGAAGGAGAGTTTATAAGACAACTGAAGATGTCATCGTCTAGATGCTTGGTCCTGGAGGGAATGAGAGAGAGAGAAATAAATGGACACAGGATAAAAGGCAGGTCCTTGAAAACGGGAGGCATTTGAACACATCTAGTGAGGAAGGAAAAGAAACTAGTAGAGAGGAGAAGTTGAAAATTAAGTAGAGAAGGGCTACATTATGGAACAAGGTCCTGACAGAAGGGCATGGGGTCCATTGACTGATAGGTCTCAAGTTAACTGTAAACAAGCGGAAGGTGATTTTTCCCTTCCAAACTAAGTGGAAGGAGGTAAGAGTGTGTATGGAGGCATGTAGGCAGGGAAAGGGAGGCTGGGAAGTACCTCAGGGAAAGAGATAACTAAAACAGAAATTCAAAGATAAGCAAAATTTTTGATGTCATCAAAACTGTCAGTCTTGATTGGTTTCATATTTAAATCCCGTAATACATTATCTCACACTTAAAATTTTAGCTTATCAGATTAAAAAGACAAAAAAACTTTGGCTCCAATGTGAAGTGAATGTCAAACATAAAAAATGGATTTGGTTTTTAAAAGTCCTCCCTAGGGCTTTATATTTAAGTGAGGCAAGGGCCTGTGAACTCTATAGATCACAACAGGAACATGATTCCAGGAAATTCCGAGGTCATGTTATTCTTGGAGATTTTTCTAACAAACAGAAGCCTTGCTGCAGAGTTCTATAAATATTTATCAGCCATGACTTTTACCCACAGGAGGTTAAAGATCTCTGAGTTTTGGATGAGAATGCAGAGTTGTCTGATTTGACCTGAATTAGCAGGCAAACAGAAATTTACTAGTTAGTGCAACAAAATAATAATATCCTTTGCAAAACCTTACAAGATAATAGGAGTTGGTCTAGTCATTGACAAACCAGTGTAAGCACTGTAATAACTTCTATCATTATTATTATATTTAATAAATTATGTTTGCTTTCAGATTGTCTTTGCCTCAGAAGAACATGAAATGGGACATATTCTCAAAATATATGAGAGATTAACCAGGTTAATTTTAATGTTAGAAATTTAACTTTCTCCATACTGTTCGAGTGTTCCTAGTTCAAACTTGCCATACTGCATGCCATTTTATTCGAAGTTTTATCATGTGTTCCCATTAAAATGCATTATAATTTTTATTTTCCAAGGTTAAAAATTTTCAGCTTCTAAAGTAGCTAACTTCTTGATCTTATTACAGAAGTAGATACTTTTATTGATTTAAAAATAGACATGAGACAATGTACTCAGTAAGTCATTCAAGAGAAATATGGAAGATAGAAAGGAAAACAGGTGCCACTATCTATTTCTTTAGAAATATATTCATTTGCGATTAGTTTGATCACCTGAAAACTGTTTCAGAATACTTGAAAGAATATTAACGTGAACTAAACGTGATTTTTCCCTTGAAAATTTCATGGTGTTTATTAAGGTAAACAGAAATGTTTTGGTGTGGGGCAAAGTGGAATGAAGAATCATTGTTATATTTTATGGATCCCTCCCTCCTATCAGCGATACTGTTGGCCTTCCAGGTCAAGCAACCACAGATTGAATATATTTGGAAAAAATTTGCAGAAAGTTCCAAAAAGCAAAACTTGAATTTTCTGTGACGTTTACTTAGCATTTACATTGTATTAGATATTATAAGTGATCTAGAGATGATTTAAAGTATATGAGAGGATGTGCATAGGTTATGTGCCAATACTATGCCATTTTTTGTAAGGGACTTGAGCATCTGCAGATTTTGGTATCTTGAGGGAGGGTCGTTCCTGGAACCAACCTCCCGCGGATACTGAGGGACGGCTGTATACTTGACAATGAGGGGATGCAGTTATTAGTGTGACAAGCAGCGAGCCTATCTCTAAGAGTTCACATAGGAGAGAAACTTGAGAGAGGTTTTCCCAAATGTGACACTTCAGAAATTTACATGATGTTACAAAAAACAACTCATGAAGCTGAAAAGAAGTTATAAACTGTCAATAATAACAAATAGATTTCACACAACCATGCTAGAGGAAAGTGCATTTTTTTTCTCTTCTCTCTATGGAAAATGATATTACAGCATAGTTTTCATATGAAAAGGCCATTGAAAAGAATAAGGTCAAAAATGTAGGAAAAGTCTTTTAAAGATGTTTAATAAAATATATTTAATTAATAAAAACTTAATGCCATTTTTCCAGATTTTGTTTTATGTCAGCTTTGAAATTTTTGTGATTTCTTGTTATTTATTATCTCATTATAAATAGATATTCACTTTTATACTTAATTTTATATTTTGCATTCTGTTTTTTAAAGGCTCCATAAAATCCAGACCTGCCCTGGGGTAAATTTTATAATTTTCACTGGAAATAGCTTTTTCCAGGATATTTTAAAAAATGCTTCAGTATGTGATGTTTTCCTGGAGAAGCCTCATTTAGCCCTGTCCGATGGTTCAAAGTTTTTTCCTTACAAGTACATTTTTATTGCTGTATATTCTTATATTTTACAGTACTTAAACCTTCTCAATGATCAAGTTCTCCTTTTATATTTAGTCTATATTTATTTTTCAAACTAATAGTTCCCCCAAAGAACAAAACCAAGGTGTCCCTGTTCACAGTAGAATCATAAAATGACATTTAGACAATGATGCATATGATTTGAAGAGTATATATAAAATAAAAATAGCTGCTAATGTATCACTAGAGCATTTCTCCCCCTCATGATATAATTTCTACAATTAAAAGCATTTCTAAAAATCAGTGCATACAAATTCCTGAATATAAAAGAATATTTTGAGAACTTGTCATTGAAGGGGTACTGATTTTTCATACATGTTTTATTAGTAATAGCTTTATTGCTTTGCAGTAATGTTAGTTTTAGAAGCCCTTGCACTAGTCCGTAAGCATTTCAGGAATGATTCAAAAGTAGAATCATTTACTGTCATATTTATTTCCTAGAATCCAAATCCAGTATCTGGGGAATCAGATTATCTATCTATCTATCTATCTATCTATCTATCTATCTATCTATCTATCTTGATAGTACATATTTGGCAATCACATATGAAATGACTATTACTGTGACTTGGTGTTTTCTTTTTCCTCTGACTTGTCATAGGTGCCTCAATACTATTGAACAAAGTTCAAGGTGTCTGAATGGGTAATTGAGGTTCTTCTAAGCCTGAGAAGACAATCAGAGCGACTTTGGTCCTCTGTGTCATAACCTTTTTTTTTTTTTAACAAACCTGATGGAAAGCAAGACATACATGGGAATGTGTTTTGAATTGTCTGTGTGGAGAAGGCAGTGTCCCAGAAAGTGGCTGTTTGCTCTGTTTCTTCAGTATGTGATGACCTATGATGTTGTCTTCACTTGGCTTTCACAAGGTCAAGATTGTAGGCTGACCCTGAGCACAGAGGCATGGCCACCACCTGCCCCCTGTTCTCAGCTGACTGTCTAAAGTTGTGGCTGATGTTCACGAGTTTGAGGAGGAAAGGAAATTAGGCAGAGATCAGTGCAAATGTATTCTCACTAGAGACAGTCTAACTCACCATCTCTCTACTAGGGCCTGGAAAATGGCAAATCTCTTCATAAATGAAGGAGAGTGTGCTATTGTAGACACCTATTAGTGGGAAAAGGAAAAATTGCTAGTTTTGGAAGCAGTTTGTCCTTTTGCAAATCAAGCTTAGAAAATGGGGGTTGCCTCAAAAGCAATTCTGAAATCTTGCATGAATGTCATACCCTGGCCTGTCTGGCAATAGTTCCATTTCTGTGAAATTGTACATGGTGCTGATTTTACTGTACTTCCATGTATTTCTATTGACTATTGGCTAACAGTTAAAAGGCTTTGTGCAGTAAAGCCAAAATTCCGTACATACAAACCAAATAAAGAATATTTACTTTGAGTCGTATTTTATCATGTGTGGCAGCTATGGATTCCAATTAGACACAGTGCATATTTCCCCCTACTCTTGATGGACTTTATTATCACAGCAAAAGATCACAGGATTTATTTTCCCCAGGAAAATCTACTGCGAGTTAAAACCACCTTGTCTTCCTGAATTCCACTTACAGCAGTACTTTGTCTTAGGAAATGGAGTTAGAATTGAGTGCGGTCGTAAGAAAAATAAATAGTATGTCTTGATAAACTGTAGTGGTTGGCAAAAGTGGTTTCCACCCAGCGCTGATACAAATCAAGATGGGAATATGATCATTTATACTTAATTGATAAAAGATTTCTCAGTGCAACTCTGAATCCTTGACTCCCACAGATGAAAATAGGAGCTCATTTGGCTTTGCCAAGCAGTACAATCTCTGGATTAATAAGAACAGTTTCATCCATGGGACGATGGAACTCACAAGCAATTTGGGAACAAAACAGTTTGTCACCTATTTTCTTTGCTCTTGTAAAAATCCATTACTTTATACAGTGAATTTTACTACATTGCTTTATGGTGTAGGTACATTTTTGGATGTGTTTAAAGACAAGCACTTTCAATGGCATATAAGCCAACCAGAGCCCACATAACTCAAGCATTGATTTTAGGTCTCCCAGATGCTTTTCTGTTTACACCAAGTTAGATGCCATTTTGAATTCTTAATTATTTTTTATTGTTTTTTTATTAGTCCACGGTTGGACTCTTAACAAGAGTTTTTAAGGCATCGATATTTTTCAGTTTTCAAGCAGATTACCGAGAAGTAAGTAATCTGTGTGGAGCCCCAAACACCCTCTCCCAACAGCATCCGAAAAACAAAAATAAAACCCCAAACAAAAAACCTGTGAAGTTGAATTTTATTTTTAACTCAACGGAAATTCACTACTAATTCATAATAGATGTCTTATCCATGACAACAAATGCTTTGAGTTTACGTTTAGTGAACATACTTATTTACAAAAAAATCTGAAAGACCAGCCTTGCTGGCTGGTCTTTGTCATTTCAAATGACAACCTAGAATTTGGTCATAAACAGAATTATCAGGTTGGCCATGTGTGCCTGTCTTAACTTAGGATGATATAACATATTGATTTTGCCTGATGATGAGTAGGGAGTAAAATCAAAGTAAGGCAGGTGTGGAGCAAGGTTGGCTGTGACAGCAGAGATAAGTCATTCTCCCCGAGTTGAGCACAGAAGTCCAACTAAATTCAAAGCATCAGTGGCTTTATCAAAGAGCACTGGTGCTTGTTTGAGCCAACGATCAGGAATGTGAATGTCAAAGTCAAGGTGAAGGGAAGGAGAAGAGAAACTAAGTTCACCTCTGGGGAAAGAGAAGTTGGAATGACTTAATTGAAAAAAAAATAACCCCTCTTTCATCATTCAACTATATGGAGGTCTAGGGTGGACTTCTTATCTAGTGGGTGGTTGCAGTGAGCAGCAAGGGCTATCTGTAGTTTAGACAGACAGGGAGGCACTGTGTTCCACTGTGTTTTCTTAAACTTGTATTTGTCTATTTGGCATCCATTCATCACAGGACCAGTTGTGTTAACTGTATTTTCTTATTTTCTGTGTTCCCGATGCTCTGGCATTTGTGGCCTTGCAGACAGGGATAAGAATACCTCTCCCAAGTCTACCCAGCTTTTAGAGATAGCAAAGGGTTCACCTGGGAAGATGCCTTTCACATGTAAACTAGCCAATCCAGAGCTCACACCCCAACCATATCTTTTCTCGAACCCTTACACACCAAGCCAATATTCCCCAGCCCTAAGTCAACACACTAAGGTACCACACAGCTAGGAACAGCCCCTATGCCCCAAAGCTTGCTAGAATTATTCAAACTAGCCATTCCTAAGCTGTTTACCCTGTCTTGCCTTATCTTTCCCAGGAAAGTCACAAAAGAGTCTCTGATCTAGGCTTCCTCTCTCTCTTTCCACCTCCTGACCCAAACTGGTGCTTCCCCATGTGGTCCTGCATGATGTAGCATGCTTCCTCTTCTCAGGAAATGTAAATAATAAAATTCTTTCAGTGGTATTGGCCTCTCCATGTCATCACTAAGTCACTTCCATAAATTAAAATCCTGTGGGAACATTTTTGAGACACACAACTTTATTCCTGCTGTGAATGGGCAGAGGGCAGACACTCTTCTCTTAGACTCTATTTTCCAGTGTTTAGGGTATTTCAAAGGATCTCTCGTGGCTCAGCACTAAATGATCCAAGTTTATATGTCATCACCTTGAGAAGTTAGGGCTGTTTGGAAGAGGCAGAGACAAAGACATGGCTAAACAATATCATTGTCCAGCAATAGTCTCTGTTCAGCCAATATGGACAAAGAAACAGAGAGAATTTATATCAGGAGACCTATTGTAAGAATGTCTTAACCTTCTTCAAAGTCCAAGTTTTCTGTTCGTTGGCTAGACTTTTAATCTCAATTTCATGGCTCAGTCTATCAACATATATTTGCCAAGCACCCTGCTAAATGCTATGGAAGCTGAAAATAGAAGCAAAGCATTATTTTTACTCTTAAAAGCCACACAATCTAACTAATAGTAACATCATTTGTTTTAGTCTGGGTTTCCTAGAGGCTAAGATGAGATTAGATATGCAAGAAATTTACTGAATGACATGTCTTGGGAGACACATGGTTTTCTTGCCTTTCCGCACATCTTGTAAGGGGAGGCACTGACTGGCCTTGTTCCAGACTATCTTTTCAAGGGTGTTAGTATAATGAACAACCTTGGGAATAAGAGATAGCTTTTCCTTCCAGAGCATAGGTCAGGCTGCTTACTGTCCAGTGCTATAATGTCTTTCTTCAAGGTGAAGTTCAGGCAGACTTAATGTTCATTATAAAAGATTCAAATTTTCTAAACTTGGAGAACCTCTCCATAAAAAACCTTCAAAAACAAAAAACAGAGATGAAAAAAACTCTCTTCCCCCCTATCATGTTTAGGGTTGTCACCTGACCCTCTTAATATCATCCTGTGGGGTTTGGGGCTTCAGTAACTAGGGTAAATGCTGGTACTCTGGCTAGCGCTATAGCTGTAAACAAGACACTATCCTTTGTCTCTGACCCAAGAGTCTCTTGTCTTCTGCCAGCATCCACGAATGTTGGCAGACTAACTTGCTAGCTTGCAAGCAGGGATAAAAATCCCAGAACTTTCAGAATTCTTGACAGAATGCTTGTGAAGGAAAATGGGGAGGAAACAGGATAGACTGGGACCACGGTCAGACTATTATACAGGTCTGAACCTCATATCAGAGAGAGGGAAGGAAAGAAGGTAGGGTAGAAGAATCTTGGACAAAGTGCAGTTACAATAAAGTCTTGACAAGGTTGATGGGGAGTCCACCAGCCAATCTCACTCTTCAGAGCTGTTTCACATCTCATACAAATGGAATGGCCTGCTTTAACATCTCTGCTCTACTCACTCATTGGCTGGGAGCAGCCCTTGAGAAGCATGGTTGTGAATCAGAAGTGCTAGTGGATTCAGAACACAGCAGCTGGACAGCAGTCAAGTATCTTCCTTATAAGTGGGAGATCTGAGGGGCACATTCTCATGGCTGCCGCATCAATGAATAGTTTGATTCCCAAACTCCTTTATTTTAAAAACGAGGTTGGCCACACTGCAATTTAAATCTTTAAGTACAGGGAATATTTATAGGCTAGGCTGAAGATTGTGTTGGACAGGTCTCTTGGTTATAAGCATCTGAAACCCAACACATAGTAACAAGCAAAACAAACAAACAGGTAAACCAAAAAGGAGTTTATGGCTTTTTGTGACTGAAGAGGCAAAGGTGGTAGTGGTGTCTCTCAGGGACAGCTAGGCTGGGAGATCCGACGATGACTCTTGTCCATATTCAGCTTGCTTTCCTCTGTGTTGGCTTTTCCTCTGGCAGGCTTTCCATGGGGTGCTTTATTGTTTTTATAGGTATTAATATTGAAGAAAAGAGACACTCTCTTCTCTGACAGTGCCAACGAAACCTTTGGATTGACACTCGTTGGCCAAGTTCGGATCAAATTTCTTGTCACAAGAAATTGCTTTACTTGAGGGACAGTGTACTCTGATTGGTCAGCTTTGGCCAGGTGCTCAGCCTTACGTCAGGAGAGGTGAGTTGAAGTGAGTTGGGTGCAATCATTAACACCCCAGCCAAGTGGAAGAGCACCTGTTGCTAAAGAGGAACAATGCTGAGTAAATAAAAATGTTCACCAGGACAACCTTTTTCTTCTCAAAGCTTCAGAGATGGTGATGACTACTGAGGTGGGTTGATTGTGGGTAAAGAAGTTGAGAAGTCTGTCATCAGCTGGGAATACAGGGGTCGAGAGAAAGGTTGACAGAGACAGCAGATGAAGTCAGCAGTACGGCGTTGGGATCTGGGACACTCTCAGGCAGAACAGAGCTTTCAGGCTGCATATTGATTCCTCTTACATTGTTGTTACTCTTTATAATATGGTTTTGGACACCAAAAGGTATCTCCAGATGACATGGCCTCTAAGAATGAAAGTTACATTGGAACATGGAAGCATAACTAGATAATAAGACTTTTAGAAATTCGGAGAGATACTTAAACTTAGCTTCTGTTTGGAAAAGAAAATATTTAAAAATTTGTCTTTTAGAATATTTGAGTTAGTAATTAGTAAGTTTGGCTCTGTGACTTCTGTCTTCAAATATATGAGATTGCATAATGGTTTTTGGGCCCCAAGTGGGCTTGTCTTGTTTCTTACCTTCTTTGAAGGTCAAGGTATGAACAGACTAATCTGATGAACACAGTTCTTTGGTATGCATTTCACCTAGTATCTTTTTGGACTCAATGGTCTCAATATTTCTTTCTAATTCATTTGCAGAGGCAACCATGGTACTGAGTAAGGCTAGGAGTTAGAATACCTGGGTTCTGGATCACTGCTCACTATGTCCCTAGCAAAACCCTTTAGCTTCTTGAGGAAAACTGGGTATGATAACACATTTCTTAAAAAAATTGTTAAGCCAGTCAATTGAGACAGTACGTGGGAAGCTGTATCCAGGCATAAAAGACGAGCCCTAATACCACATCAGTCTCAGGGGTGGAAAATTCAGGCCAAAGGTAAAGATATCATGCAAACATCTTATTTTGTTTCTTCTAAATCATAGCATGTAGGATGGAATCCTTTTTGCCCACACCCAGGATGACTTCTGCTATTCAGTTTGCTTTAAAACAACAGATGGGTTTTCATAATTCAGAACTCAAGCAAACTTGCAGATCCCCCTGAGTGGTGTGATGAAGGAACCCACTTACACTGTCCTCTCTTTGTTTTGGTAATTGTCAGTCTCTAATTTATTTCCTTTGAGAAAGAGCTTATATATCACCATCAACTTATTAGTGGCTTAATACAGGGTAAGCTGATTACAAGCAATCTGAACAGCGAAGGTTTGCACTGCAGAGCAATCAAGCTAACAACACCTTCTGAGAATTTCTCCTGGATCTATCATTTCAGCCGATCTTGTTAGATTATATGTGTTTGGGCATCTTCAGTGCTTCTCACCACCCTGCTTTTGGGATCCTGCAGGCACTGTGGTCTTTCCAGAAGATAAAGCCACATGAAGCCATATATTTAGGGGGAAAGGAAATGACATTGTTTTTATACATTACCACTTGGTTCTCAGTTTGTTATTTCATCAAGATTTCCCAAGATTCGGTCAGAAAGAAAATATGAGCTAATGTTACCAAAGGGTGCAGGGATTAGTTGAAGTTAGCTAACGCTGAAGCAAAGGAGATTCACACTGAGTACCCAGGGAGAAATGACGGAATTTGAAACCCATCCGAATCCTTTCTTTTTCGTCTGTCTCCAAGAAGCTAAAACATCTGGTAAATCATGTCAAAGATTCAATCAATCATCCCTGTGTTTGGTTTTTATGATGCCAGACATCTGGATTGACTGAGTTTCTCTTTTCCTTAATTAAATCAACTGGATGTTTTGGCTTCCTGCAAAATCAGCTTTAGCCTAAATATACACATCATTATCTTATTTGTACTCTTACTCACTTGGGATCTTTATTATTTTTGCTTTAATTCCTATTTATTTGATGATTGATTTAAAATTGTTTTAAACATTGTAGTATACATTCGAGCATTAACATAAGTATTAATAAATATCTCAGAGAAACAAAAGTGACTTGACTGTTTTACTTTTTTCTAAAAGGAGCTATGGGTGTTACCTACAATGAATGGATGTTGAGAAAGTTAAAGAACAATGTTAAATAATTATATAGCTAGTTCTCAGCAGAGATCAAAATAGCCACTTTGATGTAAAGACAGCTGGCACCAACAGTCATTTTAACTGTGTGTAACAGGAACACACAATTTATATAATTTATGCATTCCTAGGTTTTTCAGTCCATAGGAATTTGGTCTGGTTTTATATTATTTTCAGATACCCTTTGCATTCTTATCTGGAAAGGCTTCTGGGCAAGCTGATGACAGGAGGAGATTTAAAAAGAGATGAAAAGAAACCATGAACACATACTGATTTAATGAAATATTATATTTTCTAGGAGAGAAATCAAACCTCAAAATAGACAAAACAAAGTTTATCACTCTAAATATATGACAGAAAACAACCAAAGAATTTTGGAATAACATTTCATACCTCACTCTTTTATGGTGTTTTTCATGGGGCTTGCCTAGTACACAAATCAAAAATGGATCTTACTTTCTCACTAAGGCGATTCTGTTCTTTGGTTTTAAAGAAATAAAAGACTAACAGAGAAAAAAGTGCTATTTTGATGCAATTGTAGTTAATTTTGAAACACAGATGGATTATGATTTTAGGATTCTTATTATAATCATTGAGCCAAATCGGCTAATTATTTTATATTTATATTGTGACACATGTCTAAACACAATACCTAAAAGTTTTCACCAGAATTAGGCACAACTCCATTTCTACAGAAAGTCCTCCAATATACCTTAAGTGAGGTCATTTGCTAAAATAAAAATTAAAGTTCACTCTGATGCTACTCTGCCAGATCCGGATATTTCTTTATACTTTTTCTGCAGTTGATTTTGCAGATAATTCTAGTGTGTTAAGCAATTTTATCAGGACTCTCCACTGATGCTCTGTTGGTGAATAGAAGGTGCTGGGCACTCATGTGCACTTTACATATGTTACCTCTTAGCTAATGCTCATGATAAGCCTCTGAGACAGGTACTATTGTTAAGAGGCCAAAACTAAAGCCCAGGGAGGTTAAAGCAACTGGTTCAAAGTTAAACAATTCAATTTTTGGATTAACAGTACTTATTTAAAAAATATGTTTATATGTGCATATACATATATTCATTGCAGATATTTTGGAAAAGAGGAAATTTAAAAATAGAAAAAAATTACTCAAATGTTGTTTTCCTAAGATAATAACTATTAATTTTTTTTTTTTTTTGCGGTACGTGGGCCTCTCACTGTTGTGGCCTCTCCCGTTGTGGAGCACAGGTTCCGGATGCGCAGGCTCAGCGGCCATGGCTCACAGGCCCAGCCGCTCCACGGCATGTGGGATCTTCCCGGACCGGGGCACGAACCCATGTCCCCTGCATCGGCAGGTGGACTCTCAACCACTGCGCCACCAGGGAAGCCCACAGAATCATTTTTTTTAAAAAAAGGACACCAATAGTAGTTTATCAAACAGCTGTATTACTATCTACTTTTAAGTATTTACTTAGTTTGTGTCTGTTTAGTAAAATATTGTGATGAAAATTCTTATAATTAAAAGTGGGTACAGATGTACTAGATTTCCTCAAGGTAATTCCCTAGAAGAATTTCATAGTGCCTTACGAAGTCTTTTTATAAAGTGCTTGATATGTATTGCTAAATTATTGTCCCCAAAGTTATAATTTCCATTATTAACAGTGCTACAAAAGATGGCCTCTTTATCCATATACCCTGCTGATAAAGCGCACTATGGTATTTTTTTTTTCATACTATGGTTTTTAAAAAATCTTTGTCCATTTGATGATAGATAGAAAAAAAATTCACATTTTGGAATTTTCTTGTTGATTGATTATTATTAATATTAATTATATTTTCTTTTTTTACATGCTTGATATTTTATCATAATTCAGCTATTTTCTTCAGGTCAACCTAATTTTAAAATGATGGAAACATGCAAATTCAGTTTTAGCACAATTAAATGACATATCTGTAGTTAAGATGAACACATCAAGTGTTAGATCAACACATAGGTGCTATTGAAACTGTCCCTGTAAATCCCTGTTCATCTACTGTAATGATGTGTTTCTTTGCTAATCTTGCTTCCTTTGACTTTTGTCCATAAAATAAGACTGTGTCTTTCTTGAAAGTTTCTGTACTTCTTTTCCCCCTCACTGGACCCTCCCAATGGAAGGCACAGTTTATCTGACTTACTGGAAGGCAGAGTTCTGACATCCTTTTATCCTCGCTTTGCTAGGTGGTGGGATAAATGTGCGAAAGGTCATGGGCATTGTTAGGATTGAATTGTGTCCCCCGAAAAGATATGTTGAAGTCCTAACCCCTGGCACCTGTGAATGTGACCTTATTTGGAAATTGGGTCTTTGCAGATGTAATCAAGTTAAGATGAGGTCATTAGTTTGGGCCCTAATCCAATATGACTAGTGTTCTTATCAGAAGTAAAGAAGACAGAGACAGAGGGGAAATGGCCATGTGAAGGTGGTGGCAGAGATTGTTATGCAGCCACAAGCCAAGGAACACCAGAGCTACTAGAAGCTGGAAGAGACAAGGAAGAATCCTCCCTAAGAGGCTTAGGAGGGAGCACAGACCTGACAGCACCTTGATTTCAGATTTTTCACCTCCAGAACTGTGAGACAATAAATTTTCGTTGTGTTACGCCACCACATTTGTAGTGCTTTGTTACCGTAGCCTTAGAAAACGCATGAATGACAACCATTTCTTTGGGAGTAGGACTGTCCATAGGTTCCACCCACTCTTTTCTCCTTCAAGTAGAGCTCTCATCAGGGCAAGCTCTTTTCCCCTGATGGCCCATCTGCCTGTGACTGCTGGGTTGTTTATTTCAAGATAAAAATGACCTTGGATACAGACCTTTAACTCCAAGCTAGCCATGCCATCATTAAAGCCAATATTTTGATCTCCTATACACTTTCCTCTGAAAATCTGCACAGGTAGTGCATAGACCTCCAGTTCTAAAGAAAGATATGAGGAGGCTGGCATTTTGGTGACTAAAATAAAACCTTAAGATGCCCAGCTCCTTGCTTTGGCTGTTTGTGGCTGGTGTCTGAGTAGACATGTAGAATATTTAGCTTAGGCTATCAGCCCACTGGCTGATACTGAACCAAAAACGTATGTTGTGGTCATATCTGGTATCACAGGTATTTGACTGTTGGAAAAGGAGATATTTAATTCCAGTTAAGTCTTCTCTTAAAGCACATAACACGTTGTACAAGCTTTTTGGGCACTGGTGGAGGGAGTGATTTGTTTCCCTTTATCTATATATTTTTCCAGCCAAGACTTTAAACTGCAAAGGCAGGTAAGTTTTCCATGGGCCTCAGAGAACTTGTGCATGAGCTTTGAACCTTTTATTTAGTATTATCATGAGTAGGTAGCACAAGGTGGGCTTCCCTAAATCAATTTCTTCTTGTCCTACTTTGAACTACTTTGAAGAATGAGGAAGATGTGGAAGAGTGAACCTCGTGAATTCATGAAAACATCAAGAAGAATGGAATTCCTTATCACACACCGGATACATAATTTTCTTGAGCTTAGAAAAAAACTCAGTGATTATTATTTGAAACTCAAAGGTTGGAAGGAAATTTAAAAGGCTTGTCCCAGGAACACTGATTTTAGAAAAGCTGGCCAGAAAAACTAGGGGATATGCGATTGGTGTATGTACCATGGTTTTATTAATTTTTTTTGCCTTTTTTAAAAAAATTATTTTATATTACAGTATAGTTGATTAACAATGTTGTGTTAGCTTCAGGTGTACAGCAAAGTAATTCAGTTATACATATGCATGTATCTATTTTTTAAAAAATTCTTTTCCCATTTATGTTATTACAGAATATTGAGCAGAGTTCCCTGTGCTATACAGTACGTCCATGTTTCTTATCTATTTTAAGTATAGTAGTGTGTATATGTCAGTCCCAAACTCCCAATTTATCCCTCCCCCTGACCTTTCCCCTTTGGTAACCAAAAGTTTGTCTAAGTCTGTGAGTCTAACATGCTTTCATCTTAATGTCAAAATATGAGCAGTAGGAGAGAGAAAGTAAAATAAGACATACTGATATCAGTGGGCAGGTGAGGGATTTTTTATTAGCAACATTAAACTCTTGGTGATTGGTAATAAGGAGGTAAGGGCAGACCTAACTGTTTATGAAGGTGGGACCAGGGGACACTTAGTGTTGAGGCTGAAGGGCCAGGGTGGTGAGGACATGGGAGAGACTTAGGGGGGCCTTCAGCATGACAGAGAAGTGAAGTGAAGTCAAATCAGCCGGGGTGCACACCCAACCCGTGACCAAGCTTGGAGAGATCAGGCCCCAAGCTCTACCATCACAGGCTCCAGCAACAGGCCGATGCCCAAGGATGAGGCCAAGAGCAGAGCATCAGGCTCAGAGTGGGGACTTTTGGAGCCAGCCATTCTGCTGCAAGGCCCAGAGGGTCACAGAGGCCACCATGTGTATTCAAGGACTCCATCTCTTCCTTTCTGTCATAAGGTGCTGGGCCTCTACCCCATGTAGCCAGAAGCCATCATAGGGAAGAGGATCTGGGAAACCAAGCATTTATCTCAAGGGACTGTTAAGATTATTGCTTCAAACCAGGTTAATGAATTGGACAGAAGTATATATTTTTTTCCCTGCTACCCATCAGATAGAGTGTCATGAATGATCAGATTATAGATCAGATTATATTTCTCAGTTATAGAGAAATAAAGTGCATTCTCTTCTTGTTGTTGCACATTTGAGTATAGTATAAGAAAATCAGGTCTTCTAGTGTACAGAGGTTTCATTATGCAAAAACCAGTTCATGAGCATATGCTATTTCTAGCATTTTCCATTAAGAAATGGACCTTCTCCTTGCCTGATGGTCCTATGCTCTATCTTAATACCACAACCTCTACATGCCCACCTTTCACTCCTGGACCCTTTCGGAATGCTCCTTGCTTATTGGTATGCTCCAGAAATAAGTTGGGAGGACAGGTGCCAGGGAAATGCTTTTAAGCTACTGTCTCCTCCAAGTTGTCCCTGTGTCCAGCTTTGGAAAATTTGTTAATGAGGCCCCAGGGAAGAGACCCACTCGGTAATGTGCTGTATGCTCACAGACATGACTGGTAAGCTGTCAGTCTGGGGCTGCTGATTCCTTGTCCATTTATTCCTTCATTCAGTAAATATGTCCTGTGGGGGCTAAACAGTGATGTTACAACTGGGAAAGAAAAATTGTAACACATTTTCCCCTCATGGAGCTTATAGTCTGAGAGGTAAACAAGCAGCAAGAAAGGTAGAGAGGGATGGTGAACTAAACGGATACTTTCTCACACCAAACCTGCTTTAGAAGTTGAACATGGGAGAAAAGAGCTTGGCAAAACATAGAAAACAAAATGATGTATTTGAATTGACTCTATAGGAGGCTGGGACTTTCTGAAAGTCTTTAGGAAGCAGATAGATATCATGAGGATCAGAGAAAGAACACTGAACAATAATGACCTTGTCCAATTATCTCTGCATCTGACAATGCAAGAGTTTCTTATTTAAAGAACTACTTTATACAATAAGAGTAAACTGAGGAAAGAGTGGCATGGAATCAAAGAAACTTTTTGCTTCATTTGAAAAAAAAAAAGGATTTTTCTGTTATTGGTTTGAGATGTGCTCTTTCAATACCAAGGAAAAATCATGTTTATACACATCAGGGAAATGAAGCCCAAGTATATTCAATATTCATGCAGGAAATAAGCATAGCATGTGGAACCCACACTTGCCTTTGTCTTATTTTCCAGTCATTTGCTAGTTTGCCATACTTGGCCAACCAGTCTTGTCAACTTTGAGGCTCCCCCAGGGGATTTTGGTGTCAGCAAGGAAGGATGAAATTGCAGTTAGGCATAAACATGAAAATTTGTGTTAAATGTGTTAAATCACAGCTAATGAGATTCCAGGCATTTCCCTGTAATATGCAGTGGAATTTGTAACAATACGCTTGTATAAAACTATGCTACTGGAACTACTGGGCTTTCATTATAATTAAAAAATAAGATTAAATATGAAGATATTAAATATGAAGAAATGTGGTAATGACACAGATTTTGTCCTCCAGAAGAAATAAGGGAGCTGTGATTTCTGGTCATCTGAATTCAGTTCTCTGACTTAGTCTACAGAGCAAGGAAAAATATTAGCATCCAGAGTTATCTCCCAACTTGTGGGAATTCCCTGGTGGTCCAGTGGTTAGGACACTGCACTTCTATTGCAGGGTGGGTGATCCCTGGTTGGGGAACTAAGATCCCACAAGCCATGTGGCACAGCCAAAAAAAAAAATATATATATATATCTTTCATCCCAACTTGTGCTGAAGTCTAGTGGTGTCCTTTTCAGCAGGGTGTTCATTTTTTGAGTGCAAGAGCAGCCATGCATAGTCTACAGAGATAAATATTTTGTATCTGACCAATAATTGTTTCATTTAAATATATCACTCCCCCAGTTTTTTAATTTTTCAAAAACATAGCCTATTAATGTACTTGCTAATGGCAAGGCTAACTCAGGCATAATAATTATACATGTCATCATTTATATAGTTCTTCATTGACAGTATTCCTCAGTTCGTGAGAATCTTCATGTATGTTTGTGGTCCAGTGTGTTTATTAGCAGTGATCTCTTTGACTCTCAAAAATGTCCTGTTTTGCTGGATAACTACATGTAAAAGAATAAAATCAGAATATTTTCTCACATAATACACAAAATAAACTCAAAATGGACTGACCTAATGTAAGGCCTGAAACCATAAAACTCCTGGGGAAAAAATACATAGGCAGAACACTCTTTGATATACATTATAGCAATGTTTTTGGGGCTCAGTCTCCTCAAGACAAAGAAACAAAAGCAAAAATAAGCAAATGGGACCTAATTAAACTTAAAAACTTTGCACAGCAAAGAAAACCATCAACAAAATGAGAAGACAACCTACCGAATGGGAGAAAATATTTGCAAATAATATGACCAATAAAGAGTTAATATCTAAAATATATAAATAGCTAATACAACTCAATATCAAAAAAACCAAACAACCCAATTAAAAAATGGGCAGAAGATCTGAATGCACATTTTTCCAAAGAAGATATACCAATGGCCAAAAAGCACATGAAAAATGCTCAACATTGTTAATCATCAGAGAAATACAAATCAAAACCCCAAGGAGATATCATCTCATACCTGCACATTGTTGGTGGGAATATAAATTGGTGCAGTCACTATGGAAAATGGTATGGAGGCTCTTCAAAAAACTAAAAGTAGAACTACCATATGATCCAGCAATTCTACTCCTGAGTATATATCTGAAGAAAACAAAAACACTAATTCAAAAAGATTTATGTACCCCAATGTTCATAGCAGCATTATTTACAATAGCTAAGATATGGAAACAACCTAAGTGCCCATCAACAGATGAATGGATAAAGAAAATGTGGTGCATATATGTGTATACATATATACAATTGTATTTATTGAATACATACACAATGAACTATTACTCAGCCATAAAAAGAATGAAATTCTGCCGTTTGCAACAACATGGGTGGACCTAGATGGTATTATGCTTATTGAAATAAGTCAGACAGAGAAAGGCAAATACTCTATGTTATCACTTATCTGTGGGATCTAAAAAATAAAACAAACAAAGGAATATAACAAAATAGGAACAGACTCACATATACAGAGAACAAGCTAGTGGTTACCTGTGGGAGAAGCAAGGGGGGAGGGGTAAGGTAAGGGTAGAGGATTAAGAGATACAAACTACTGTATAAAAAAGAAATAAGTGGAGGGGCGGAGTCAAGACGACAGCGTGGGAAGATGCAGAGTTCACGTCTCCCCATAACTAGGGCACCTGCTGGATGCTGGTGGGGGACCCCAATGCCCAAGGAGACGGGAAGAACACTCAAGCAAACCGGTAGGACGTGGGCGGACTGAGCAGGGAGGAGGAGTTGAGACCGGACAGGACTGGCATTCCTGAGGGGTGGCTGAGAGGAGGGAGAGGTTCCCATGCCTGGAGTGACCCTCAGTGGCTCAGATGGGGGGGCAGCAGGCCCAGCGTTTCCCCTGCCCAATCGTCTGGGGAAGTCTGTCCAGCTCTCCGGCTGGGTCCTACACCCTCAGAGGTCCCTTCTGGGCTGGGTTTGTCCTAGGGGCATGGAAAGGAGGCCGGGAGAGAACAGGAGAGGCAGGCAGGAGGGGCCCTGCAAGGAGAGGCAGGACCAGAGGAGCAGGAAAGGAGCAGAGGAAGTTTGCTCTGCCCACTCAGGCATAGGGAGCCTGCTGAGCTCCAAGGCCGATCTCCCGCCCTCCAAAGCCCCCTCCAGGCTGCGTGGGTCCTGGGGGTATAGGAGGGAGGCTGAGGAGATCAGGAGAGGCAGGTGGAAGGGGCCCTGAGGGACTGGAGGAGCAGGAGAGGAATTGAGGGCTTCTGCTCTGCCCACTCAACCCCAGGAAGCCTGCTGGGCTCCCAGGTGGGGTCCCCAGCCCTCTGAGACCAGAGACGAGAGACATGCCTGGACTCTTTCTGTTCTGTAGAGCCTAAGTCCCACTGCCCACACCCCCCATACACCCCTGACATCCCCTCCTGCCTTTTTCAGCCCTGTGGGCCCTGAGTATAGGCCCCGCCCACAACCCAAACCTCACCTCTGCTTAGGCCCTGCCCTCCACAGCCAAGGCATTTTCCACCATTTTTTAATTTATTTTTTCTCCTTGTCTTTTTTTACTACTGTGGTTCTGTTTTACCTTCCAGTTGTTGTTTCATCTATATTTTTATTTTTATATTTTTTCTAACATAGCTGTTAGTTTCCTAGTCTAATTTTATTTTTTACTTTGTTAATGTTCTTCTTTTTTTTTTTCTTTTTTGACACCCCATGAGGCTTGCTGGATCTTTGTTCATGAGCCGGGGGTTGGGCCAAAGCTCCTGTGGTGGAAGCTCTGAGTCTGAACCACTGGACTAACAGAGAACCTCAAACTCCAGGGATATTCATCAGATTATGGTCTCCTGGAGGTCCTCAGCTGAGCACTAAGACCCAGCTCTACCCCACAGCCTACAAACTGCAGTGTTGGAAGCCTCAGGTCAAATAACCAGTAAGACAGGAACATAATCCCACTCATAAAGAAAAGGAAAAAAAAATGAGAAGGCAAAAAAAAATATGTCACAGATGAAGGAGCAAGGTAAAAACCTAGAAGACCAAATTAATGAAGAGAAAATAGGCAATCTACTTGAAAAAGAATTCAGAGTAATGATAGTAAAGATGATCCAGAATCTCGGAAATAGAATGGAGGCACAGATTGAGAAAATACAAGAAATGTTTAACAAAGATCTAGAAGAACTAAAGAACAAACCAACAGAGATGAGCAACACAATAACTGAAATGAAAAATACACTAGAAGGAATCAGTAACAGAATAACTGAGGCAGAAGAATGAATAAGTGAGCTGGAAGACTAAATGGTGGAAATAACTGCTGAGGAGCAGAATAAAGAAAAAAGAATGAAAAGAATTGAAGAAAATCTCAGAGAACTCTGGGACAACATTAAATGCACCAACATTCGAATTATAGGGGTCCCAGAAGAAGAGAAAAAGAAAGAGTCTGAAAAAATATTTGAAGAGATAATAGTTGGAAACCTCCCTAACATGGGAAAGGAAATAGTCATGCAAGTCTAGGAGGCACAGAGAGTCCCATACAGGATAAACCCTAGGAAAAACACACCAAGACACATATTAATTAAACTAACAAAAATTAAATTCAAAGAAAAAAATATTAAAAGCAGCAAGGGAAAACCAAAAAATAACATACAAAGGAATCCCCATAAGTTTATCAGCTGATTTTTCAGCAGAAACTCTGCAGGCCAGAAGAGAGTGGCAGGATATACTTAGAGAGATGAAAGAAAAACCTTCAATCAAGATTAATCTACCTGGCAAGGATCTCATTCATATTTGATGGAGAAATCAAAAGCTTTTCAGACAAGCAAAAGCTAAGAGAATTCAGCACCACCAAACCAGGTTTACAACAAATGCTAAAGAAACTTCTCTAGGCGGGAAACACAAGAGAAGAGCAAGACCCACAAAAACAAACCCAAAACAATTAAGAAAATGGTAATAGGAACATACATATCGATAATAACCTTGAATGTAAATGCCCCAACCAAAAGACACAGACTGGCTGAATGGATACAAAAACAGGACCCATATATATGCTGTCACAAGAGACCCACTTCAGACCTAGGGACACATACAGACTGAAAGTGAAGGGATGGAAAAAGATATCCCATGCAAATGGAAATCAAAAGAAAGCTGGAGCAGCAATACTCATATCAGATAAAATAGACTTTAAAATAAAGACTGTTACAAAAGATAAGGAAGGACACTACATAATGATCAAGGGATCAATCCAAGAAGAAGATATAACAATTATAAATGTTTATTCACCCAACATAAGAGCACCTAAATACATAAGGCAGATGCTAACAACCATGAAAGGGGAAACTGACAGTAACATAATAATAGTAGGAGAATTTAACACCCACTTTCACCAATGGACAGATCATCCAAACAGAAAATAAATAAGGAAACACAAGTTTTAAAAGACACAATAGACCAGATAGATTTAATTGATATTTATAGAACAGTCCTCCTGAAACTGGCAGAACACACTTTCTTCTCAAGTACACACAGAACATTCTCCAGAATAGATCCCATCTTGGGTCACAAGTCAAGCCTTGGAAAATTTAAGAAAATTGAAATCATATAAAGCACCTTTTCTGACCACAACGCTATGAGATTGGAAGTCAATTACAGGAAAAAAACTGTAAAAACCACAGATATATGGAGGCTAAAGAGTGCACTACTAAATAACCAAGAGATCACTGAAGAAATCAAAGAAGAAATAAAAAAATACATAGAAACAAATGACAGTGAAAACAAAATGACCCAAAACCTATGGGACACACCAGAAGCAATTCTAAGAGGGAAGTATATAGCAATTCAATCTCACTTCAAGAAACAAGAAAAATCTCAGATAAACAATCTAACCCTACACCTAAAGCAACTAGAGAAAGAAGAGCAAAGAAAACCCAGTCAGTAGAAGGAAAGAAATCACAAAGATCATAGCAGAAATAAATGAAATAGAAACAAGGAAAGCAATAGTAAAGATCAATAAAACTAAAAGCTGGTTCCTTGAGAAGATGAACAAAATTGATAAACCCTTAACCAGAGTCATCAAGAAAAAAAGGGAGAGGACACAAATCAATAAAATTATAAATGAAAAAGGAGAAATCACAACTGACACTGCAGAAATACACAGGATTATAAGAGACTACTACAAATAACTATATGCCAATAAAATGGACAACCACAAAGACATGGACAAATTCTTGGAAAGGAACAGATGTTCAAGAATGAACCAGGAAGAATTAGAAAATATAAACAGACCTATCAAAAGCAATGAAATTGAAACTGTGATTAAAAATCTTCCAACAAACAAAAGTCCAGGACCAGATGGCTTCACAGGCGAATTCTATCAAATATTTCAAGAAGAGCTAACACCCATCCTTCTCAAACTCTTCCAAAAAATTGCAGAGGGAGGAACACTCCCAAATCCATTCTACGAAGCCACCATCACCCTGATACCAAAACCAGAAAAAGATACACATAAAAAGAAAATTATAGACCAATATCACTGATGGACATAGATGCAAAAATCCTGAACAAAATACTAGCAAACAGAATCCAACGGCACAAAAGGATCATACACCATGATTAAGTGGGATTTATCCCAGGAATGCAAGGATTCTTAAATATACACAAATCAATCAATGTGATACAGCATATTAACAAATTAAGGAATAAAAACCATATGATAATCTCAATAGATGCAGAAAAAGCTTTTGAAAAAATTCAACACCCATTTATGATAAAAACTCTCCAGAAAATGGGCATAGAGGGAACCTACCCCAACATAATAAAGGCCATATATGACAAACCCACAGCAAACATCATTCTCAATGTGAAAAACTGAAAGCATTCCCACTAAGATCAGGAACAAGACAAGGATGTCCACCCTTGCCACTCTTATTCAACATAGTTTTGGAAGTCCTAGCCATGGCAATCAGAGAAGAAAAAGAAATAAAGGAATACAAATTGGAAAAGAGGAAGTAAAACTGTCACTGTTTGTAGATGACATGATACTATACATAGAAAGTCTTAAAGATGTCATCAGAAAAATACTAGAACTAATCAATGAATTTGGTAAGGTTGTAAGATACAAAATTAATGCACAGCAATCTCTTGCATTCCTATATGCTAATGATGAAAAATCTGAAAGAGAAATTAAAGAAACACTCCCATTTACCATTGCAACAAAAAGAATAAAATATCTAGGAATAAACCTACCTAAGGAGGTGAAAGACTTGTACTCAGAAAACTATAAAACACTGATAAAAGAAATCAAAGTTGACATAACCAGATGGAGAAATATACCATGTTTTTGGATCAGAAGAGTCAACATTGTGAAAATGACTATACTACCCAAAGCAATCTACAGAATCAATGTAATCCCTATCAAACTACCAATGGCATTCTTCACAGAATTAGAACAAAAAATTTTACAATTCTTTTGGAAGCACAAAAGACCCCAAATAGCCAAAGCAATCTTGAGAAAGAAAGATGGAGCTGGAGGCCTCAGGCTCCCTGACTTCAAACTATACTACAAAGCTACAGTATTTAAAACAATATGGTACTAACACAAAAACAGAAATATAGATCAGTGGAATAGGAGAGAAAGATAGATAGATAGATAGATAGATAGATATGGTCACCTAATTTATGGCAAAAGAGGCAAGAACATACAATTGAGAAAAGACAACCTCTTCCATAAGTGGTGCTGGGAAAACTGGACAGCTACATGTAAAAGAATGAAATTAGAACACTCCCTAACACCATACACAAAAATAAACTCCAAATGGATTAAAGACCTAAATGTAAGACCAAACACTATAAAACTCTTAGAGGAAAACATACCCAAAACACTCTTTGACATAAACCACAGCAAGATCTTTTTTGACCCACCTCCTAGAGTAATGGAAATAAAAACAAAAATAAACAAATGAGACCTAATTAAACTTCAAAGATTTTGCACAACAAAGGAAACCATAAACAAGACAAAAAGACAACCCTTGGAATGGGAGAAAATATTTGCAAATGAAACAATGGACAAAGATTAATCTCCAAAATATACAAACAGCTCATGGAGCTCAATATCAAAAAAACAAACAATTCAACTAAAAAATGGACAGAAGACCTAAATAGAAATTTCACCAAAGAAGACATACAGATGGCCAAGAGGCACAAGAAAAGATGTTCAACATCACTAATTATTAGAGAAATGCAAATCAAAACTACAATGAGGTATCCGGTCAGAATGGCCATTAACAAAAAATCTAGAAACAATAAATGCTGGAAAGGGTGTTGTGAAAAAGGAACCCTCCTGCACTGTTGGTGGGAATGTAAATTGATACAGCCACTATGGAGAACAGTATGGATGTTTCTTAAAATACTAAAAGTAGAACTACCATATGACCCAGCAATCCCACTACTGGGTATATACCCTGAGAAAACCATAATTCAAAAAGAGACGTGAACCCCAATGTTCATTGCAGCATTATTTACAATAGTCAGGACGTGGAACCAACCTAAATGTCCATTGACAGATGAATGGGTAAAGAAGATGTGGCATATATATACAATGGAATATTACTCAGCCATAAAAAGAAATGAAACTGAGTTATTTGTAGTGAGGTGGATGGACCTAGAGTCTGTCATACAGAGTGAAGTAAGTCAGAAAAAGAAAAACAAATACCGTATACTAACACATATATATGGAATCTAAAAAAAAATGGTACTGATGAACCTAGAGGCAGGGCAGGAATAAAGACATAGACATAGAGAATGGACTTGAGGACATGGGGGGGTGGGAGGGGGAAGCTGGGGTGAAGTGAGAGTAGCATTGACATAGATACACTACCAAATGTAAAATAGTTAGCTAGTGGGAAGCAGCAGCATAGCACAGGGAGAACAGCTCAGTGCTTTGGGATGACCTAGAGACGTGGGATAGGGAGGGTAGGAGGGAGGCTCAAGAGGGAGGGTATATGGGGACATACGTAAGCATATGGCTGATTTCACTTTGTTGTACAACAGAAACTGACACAATATTGTGAATCAATTATCCTCCAATTAAGATCTATTATAAAAAAAGAAATAAACATCAAGCATATATTGTATAACACTGGGAAATATAGCAATTATTTTCTAATAACTTTAAATGGAGTATAATCTGTCAAAATATTGAATCACTATGTTGTACACCTGAAACTAATATAATATTATAAATCAACTATACTTCAATTTAAAAAAAGTGTCCTGTTTGGGTGATAAATTGTAAAGTCAACTTAGTTCAGCAGTATCTATGTCCTCGGCTCTGTGCTAAGTATTTGATATGTGTTATCTCAGTTAATCCTAAACAAGTAAGGAGGCAAACAAACCTGTATGACTTCTGCCACCGTCTTTAACAGCTGTATCAGACTCATCTTCCACAGCGATTCGATGGGTCAAGAGCTCAGTACATTCTCTGCTGCTTTTCTCTTTAGGACAGTTGTCAACTTGTTGGCTGCACAATGAAAAGAGGCTAAGAAGAAACAGTGGTTCAGGGTTTTAACATATACATTACATACAGGAAAGTACAAAAATATGCAGGTAGTACATAGAGTTCAATAAATTTTCACAAAATAAACATCCATGTAACTGCTGCCCCTGCCAAGAAACAACAGTTCCAGAATCCTAGGAGGTGTCCATGTACTTCTTCTTGGGCATTGCTCAGCAAAATAGTAGCCATTTTTCTGAGTTTTCTAAATGTTAGTTTTAATTGTTTTTGGACTGTCCAAAACTTTTGGACTGTCCAAAACAAAACTGTCCAAAATTTTTTCATTCAATTTTATTTTGTGAGATTCATCCATGTTGTTCTTTGAAGTAGTAGCTTGCTTATTTCCATTGCTGTAGGCTATTGAATGAATGTAGGCTATTCCATTGAATGAATGGAACATAATTTATGTGATCCTACTACTATTTGATGGATATTGTTTCCAGTGTTTGGCTATTATGAATAGTGCTGCTATGAACACAGTTTTGTTGAATATATGCCTAGTGTAGAATAAGACTGTACAGTATGTACTGTATTGTCCTCTGTTAGTAGCTTTTCCAAGGGGATTGTAGCAGTATACCTTCCCCACTCCCAACATAAGGTATAAGGCACCTTTCTTTTAGTTTGTTCTTCAGGTAGAAATCCTGAAAGTGAAAACAGAGTATAAAATTATAGTATTTAGTTGTTACTAAATCGAAATTGGAAATTCAAACTACAGATTATTATTCTGGAACACTAAATAACTTATCTGAGGGCTGTGGGAAGGAAATAATTTCCTAGAGGGCCAATTTTTCAGATATTCCAACATATTAGGAATTTAGCCACTTAATCAGAGAGCTTATACCTGATTTCACCATACATCTGAGAGTGAAAAGTGATATCTCAGTGCCATTTATATTTGCATTTATTTGATTTTTAGTGAGGTTGATGACTTTTCAAAGGGTTTATATTTCTTTATTTGGGAATTGCCTGTTCATGAGTTTTGCTCTTTTTTTGTTGTTGGCTGTATGTAGCGAATTCAATAGTTGCCCTCCACACCCCCAAATACATGTCCATGTTCTAACCTCTAGGACCTACGAATGTGAATTTATTTGAAGATAGGGTTGTTGTATTGGTCCCACCTTACTGACAGTGATGCTCTTGGCTAGGAATGCCTGAGGCACCTGTCCAAAGCCAGGGCCGTATTACTCCTATGAAGCCCCCACAGACATTTCCCCATTGGAGCCAAAGTTGTGGCTGGGCTGGGTTCTTATTATGATTGCAGGAAGCACTGAGGAAATAAAATCAGAGGATTTGGAGGAACAAGGTTTATTCCTCATAGGTCCTGGACTATATACATGTCATGAGGATGTGAGGAGACAGAGAAGAAGACAGAGAGAGGGAACCTGGGGCTCTGCCTTTATTAGAGTCCAAAGGTGGGGTGTCTGGGATTTTATGGGGTCACTCATTATTGGCTAATTTGAAGCTGAAGAATGGGAATTAAGATGGGGAAGAGTGGAGGCAGACTCACTCAAGCTGTCAGTTATCTAGTTTGAGCTTCATGGGTGTGGGTGGCCTAGTTCTTTATCTGGTTGTTTTGCTAGTAGCTGTGTCATACAGCTGGCAAGATGTTTATTTAAAATGGGTGTCTTTTGAAATGGATGCCTTGGCAATCAAAACCTTACAAGGTCAGGGGCTTCCCTGGTGGCGCAGTGGTTGAGAATCTGCCTGCCAATGCATGGGACACGGGTTCGAGCCCTGGTCTGGGAAGATCCCACATGCCGCGGAGCAACTGGGTCCATGAGCCACAACTACTGAGCCTGCGCTTCTGGAGCCTGTGCTCCGCAACAAGAGAGGCCGCGATAGTGAGAGGCCCGTGCACCGCGATGAAGAGTGGCCCCTGCTTCCCGCAACTAGAGAAAGCCCTCGCACAGAAACGAAGACCCAACACAGCCAAAAATAAATAAATAAATAATTAAAAAAAAAAAAAAAAAAACCTTACAAGGTCAGGCACTTACATTACGAAGGTCTTTGCAATTGCAATTGGGGTCTCAAGATGAGATCATCCGGAGTTAACTGGTGGGCCCTAAATGTTATGACAATGGAGATGTAAGAGTAGATGGCACAGACATAGAGGATAAGGCCACATGAAGATGGAGGCAAAGACTGGAGTTTGCAGCCACAAACCAAGGGACTCCTGGAGCCACCAGAAGCTGGGAGAGGAAAAAAAGGATGCTTCCCTGCAGCCTTTAGCGGGAATGTGGCATTGTGACACCTCGATTTTGGACTTCTGGCCTCTGGGACTATGAAAGAATAAATATGTGCTGTTTTAAGTCACATGGTAATTTGTTATGGCAGTTCTAGGAAGCTAATGTGGTGTATTTACAGATTTCTTTTTAAACTGAGCACAATTTGTATATTAAGACTATTAACCATTTTCCTATTATGCATATGACAAATATTTTGCCCTTAATTTTTTACTTGAAAAATCTTGTTTAGGGTTGTATTTTTTTATAGAAACTTTAGCTTTTTTCCCTGTAGTAATCTTTTTGTTTGCTTGTAATTAATAAACTTTATTTTTAGAGTACTTTTAGGTTCACAGCAAAATTGAGTGGAAAGTACAGACAGTTCCTATATAGCACTGTCCCCAAACGAGCACAGCTTCCCTCACTATCGACATCCCACATCACAGCAGTACCTATGGAAGAACCTACGTGGACAAACCATTATCACCCAGAGTCCATAGTTTACATTAGGGCTCCCTCTTGGTATTGCACGTTCAATGGGTTTTTGACAAATGTATCATACAGGGTAGTTTCATTGGCCTAAAAATCCTTTGTGCTCCCCTCCCTTATTCATCCCTCCCTCCCTTGATATCTACATCAGGTGAAACTAACTCTTTGAATGTAGCCATTGCTTCTTAAACTTTGACCTATATGCCCATGTCAAAGGTAACCGTGGAGGCCAAAAGCCTGCTGGAAACGGGGACAATTCACCTGAGATGGGAATAGACTGACCCTAACACTCATCCATTTTGTGAAGTGAGGATGTTGGGTATTGTTGGACAAAGTGGATTACTTGAGCCTAGGCTTTGCTTTGCTCCCATATAACTTGTCCTCTTCTCATTCTTGGCAGTCTGGTACCTGGAGTGAATGTAGGCTTGTGTTCGATGCTAAAGTTTTTTAGTAGACTTACACTCATTGTTCACCAAAAAGGTCTTCTATGTGTTTTCCTTCCTTTTCACTTGAAAGAATCTAATTAAGGTAACTTTTAAAACAAGTTGAAGTAGAGTTGATTTACAATATTATATTAGTTTCAGATGTACAATGTAGTGATTCAATATTTATAGATTCTGCTCCATTTAAAGTTAAGAACTCTTAGCTGTATTCCCTGTGCTGTATGATAGATTATTGTTGCTTATTTATTTTATACTTAGTAGTTTGTACCTCTTAATCCCCTACCTCTATTTTGCCCCTCACCCCTTAATTAAAATACTTTTATAATACAATTTATTGACTGGAAAGTGCTTATTTGTTACTCTTGGCTTTCTAAAGTTTTCCACCTGTATATCTGGGCTTATGCTTCCAGGTGAATTTTGAATGATGTTGTTAAGTTCCCATTTTCCACCCTTATTTCCACAATCAAAAATTCCTAATTTTTATTTGGAATTTTAATTTTTATATTTACAGTTTAATTGGAAGAGAATTGACACCCTTAGAATATTGGAACTTCCTACACAGGAAGACTCATTCATGACACAAGTCCTCATGTATCAAAGTATTTTGAGTCCACGAGTAAAGTTCTAAAGTTTTTTTTTTTTTTAATGTGGGCCTTTAAGACTTATATTTAACTTTATTTAAAAATATCTAAAATGTTTGTATTTAGAAGAAGATCATCTAATTTTTTAGGTGATATTAATTTTGCTTTATTTGTTTTGTGCTGATTCTACTGCACAGAATGATAATTTTGTTTCTTCCCTTTAAATATGATACACCTTGTTTCACTACAAGGCTAATTGTGTTAGCTAGTCCTTCCATAAATAAATTTATAATGGAACAAATACATCGTGTTTCAGCATTAGATATGCCCTTATACCCAACTCTTATAACCAAGACGTATTCTTCCTCTGAGTTTCAGATGTTATTCTGTTATAGTAGTTTCATATTTTTCTTTTCCCTTTGTCTTTTATCTGATACGTTTACAATGCAGGGCTATTTGCTGTAGAAAGAGTGGGTTATTTGTCCTTGTATTATACCTGCCCTCCACTGTGCTATGTGGTGACCTAATAGCTTTCTCAGATTTTCAGATCAGGGGCAGGCTGTTTTGAGCAGGACCTCATTTCTAGAATTTGGAGTTTTTGTGTACTTCTACTCTACTGTGGTTGTATCTTCTCTACCTCACTATTTTTAGTAGTAATAATAAATATAAAACAAAAAAATACTATACCCAGTACTGCTCCAAAGTCTTGTGCATCCCTGCCTCATGCAAAGTGTGCTCTGCCTGCTGTCAGCACCGCCTGTGCCTGGAAGTCAATGTTGGCCTCTTAGAGCAATTCCCAGGGGTCCTAGTGCCATCTGCCTATTCTCTGCTAAGTAGGGGCTCTGCAACTCTGAATCTGGGCAGCAGTGGTGTGAGAGGTGCAAAGCCTCTTTGTCAGGCAGTCTTTCTTCATTTACCAAGCCATGTGTTTAAGCCTTGATAAATGTTTCACAATCCAGATCCAACTCCTCTATAATTAATGCCAATTCCTCCTAGATTCTGTTTTTAGGTTGACGATCAATCATAGTTTTTTGGTGAGTTGTCAGTGTGTCCTTTTTTGCAAGTGTTCATTTGTATTTAATGAGAAGTTGGGGGCAGCTATGCTGGGAACTTCTTGCCATTCATCATTGTGAACTTGTCTAATGTATGTTTACTCCTAAAGATACCTGTTTATATTTAACTTACCCTGATCGAATTTTATAGGTTGTTTGGTCAAAACATGTTGGTTGTGTTTCAAAATCTTGTACTCTGATCTCTTTGAAAAGTTTTCAGAATCATGCTGAGTCATTTACAAGAGGCATTCTGGAGTTGGTTAATTAATTACAAATAGTTTAAATAAAATCTCTCATTAGAATAAAAGATGGGTACAACGGATAAGGCAACAATGGTTAAAGAAGAAGGAGCAAGTTCAAAAATGTCTCCCAGTTACCAAGCCATTTTTCTCCTTTATAATGCTTATCACTATTGTGATTAAATTATTATGTAATTAGTTGTTGAATGTCTTTTTAATGCAAATTTGATAAGGATTGTTGCTTTCACTGCTGTATCACCAGAATATAGAATTTTGCACACATAGTAAGTGCTCAAAAATAAATACCAGATGAATGAATAAGGTTACCACTGTCCTAATTCACTCCCATGCCACACCCAGGAAGGCATTCCTGCCTCAGAAGAAACAGTAATATTTAGTAGGAACTAATCGTTTTGACAAATTCTAACCAGATGAATGAGTCATGGCTGACAATTCTGTAATACTGCAAAGAAATGCATTTTGGGGCTTGAACCCTGGGATGAAAAATGCTAAGACAGAGGTGACCAAGGGGAATGATCACAATTAGTCTTATATTTCTTTAAAAAAAGTAAAACAACCCCTCCAAACAGCAATAAAAAAATGAGTCTACCCTCAAAAATGTTTGTAAATGTAGTTTAAAAAAATTACAAATTACTTAAAACAATAGTATTAACCTCCCATATATGTTTGCACGTCTTTTGGATTCACAGATTTTTGGACAGTGATTTTCAGAAATATAAAGTGATTGCATGATCTTTCCAAACATTCTCAAATTATGGTCTAATGTCTTAAATCATAAGAAGTACCTCTAGTCACTAAAGTAAGCATCTCCATTTGGCTTGATGTATGTTTAGTCTATTTCTTCTTGGCAAAAGTATTTTAGCCTAAGTGTCCGATCATAAAGCTGACAAAATGTTTTCTTTCCTACCCATTTGTGTGGTCTTGTTTAATAAAAATTATCTATAAAAAAACTAAGTAGGATTTGTTCAGAGGAAAAATATATAGCTATATAATCAGTTTACTTGGTATTAAGAATAATCCATGAAAGGTAGGTGAATTCTAAGTGAGAAAAAGTAAGAGACCATTTCTTGCTATCACCCTCTGTTTCAGCTATTTAATTACAAGTTTGCCTTATTTCATTAGAGAAAGTGAAAATCTCTCAATGAAAAGGAAATAATTTTAATTTTTGTGAATAATTTAATTTATAATACATTACCACTTTTGCTCTCACCATTTAATAATACATAGGCATGGATTTGTTTCTACTTTTGTCTTTTTTGAAAACTTGAACAGGAAATTCTGCATTCCCATAACATTATTCTTACAATACTAATATATAGGTACTTGGGATGAAAAATAATCTTAATTCAGAAAGTATGTGTTGAAATTTTTTGTGCTTATAATATGCTGTTGAAGCAGTCTAAAGACCTTACAACATAAATGATGAGATATATTCACGTGCAATAATTATATGTCTCACAAAGCAGCATGTGACTAGCTACTATAGTGGACTGTTGAGATTGCTACCGACACGTAGAGAGGGAGGAGTATCACAGTGGGTTAGAAGAGACTGAGTATGCCTTAGAGTTTAAGCTTAGAAAAGTAGATTTAAATAAATTAAATGAATGGGGAGGTCACTTCCTCTCAGGAAAACAGTATGAAGAAAGATTGTGAGTTGAGAGCAGGCATAGGGCAGAAAGCTTGTGTGGGATGAGATTGGCCATGAAGACTGGTACAAATTTCAGGAGGGTCTTGAGGTCCAACCTCATCAGTTTGATTCTATGGTTTTTTTTTTTTTAGACCAGTAGGAGGACATTTTTGAAAAGGGGAACGAAATGTTGATATTTATTTAAATTTGGGAATGCAACGTATAGGATCAATAGGAATATGGAATGAGTAAAAGCAGAAAGACTACATACGGTGTTCAAGAAGTGACAATACTAGGATGACAGTGGTGCCCTTTTTTACTTTTTTTTTTCCATACTTTGTGTTCTTAGATGTTTCCAAATTTTTTTGCATGGAGCAATTAGGAAAATGAAACTGCTAGGGAGGATAAAGTGGAAGGCTTCTTTTTTATGAATGATGAATTTGGTTTTGATCATGTTGATTTGGGTATTGTGTGAGGAGGAATGTCCTTAGGTAGCTGGAGATCCAGGCTAGAATTACCCAAGAAAGCAGAATGGAGGCACAGATCTGAACCATCAGCATAGGAGAAATTAAAATCATGAGAAACTATAATGATAATATATGATGCTTTAGGTAAAGGATTAAAGACAGCTTTGGATAATTTCCCATTAGTGGCTGGGGGAAGGAGGAAAAAGTAAAAATGAGCAGTAGGACACAGGGGAAAAAAATGGTAGCCAAGTATAGTCCTGGAAAAAAATGGGTGTTCACTGCCCCATTGTGCTTGAAGGTCAAGTCTGAAAATTGTGAAAACAATCTTTAGTTTGCCAAGAAGAGAGTAATTTGTCTTTTTTGGTGGGGGGGGCAGTGGGGAGAGCCACATATAGGTCGAAGAGTGAACAGAAAGTTTGGATTTCAGGATATTGGGGAGTGAACTAGGGTTGCGGAAATGAATCCATGACTGAATGGATGGAAGCATGGCTGTAATTAAGGAAAACAGAAGAGTCAAGAGAGAGATTTTCGAGAGCTCTTTACCTCAGAAAGGGATGCCTTTTTAAAAACATTGAGAACAGGGTGGGTGAGGGAGCTAAGGGCTGATGGCCTTGTTTCTTTGCAGGAAAGTAAGGGCAAGAATTTGCTGGCAAAAATAGAATGCAGCAGTAAGAAAAATAGAAATATTTATGCAGTAGCATCTCATATATCAGTCCTACCTTTAATTTATGTATTACCAAATATGCTTTGAAAAAAAGGCAAGGTAACAAGTGCCTTCAGTTTCAGACGGATAAAATTATTGAATCTGCTCTTCATATATAAAGAATGATTTATTTTTAAGTTTTTCCTTGGCCATGAAATGAAAATACTAAGTATATCTTCTATGGTGGACACTGTATGCACCTAGATTCTCCTCCTGGATTGAAGGATCTATTTCCCCAGCTGCTGGGAATGCCGCCAGACAACACTCTTTAGCTGTCATTCCACTTTGGAAATTGCCTTGGTTGAAGAAATGTGCCCCACCCGAGGTCATATCTCCTTCTAGATGGCCCACATTTTGTGACTGATCAATATATGGTATATAGACCTGCCTGACCACACGCCCCTCTCCGGCAGAGAACCAGTCTGAAGGTCTATCTAAGCTCTAGAGCCTCCCACATGGTCCCCTGGGTTCTTCATTGGGATGTATCACACAGCCTCTTTTCTTCCACAAAACAGGTGCTTGAGAACACTCCCTAAACATCCTTTGTGCCGATCTATGTTTCAAAGTTCCCTTCTCAGGGAAACAAACCTGCAATGGAAAGAGTTAATCCTCCAGTGGCTGTAAATGATGCTAGAAGAAGCCATCAGAATTTGTCTCCTTCATGATTCACCTCAGCTGAAGAAAACTTTCTCTACCAAGTCATGTTTTCTTCTGGGAACGATCCACATTCAATGACTGATCAAGGTGGTGACATAAAGGGCTGCCATTTCACTCTAACTTGGGACAATTCTTATAGGCCAGCATACATTCAAAGCTCCCCATGGCATTGGCTGAGGCCTTAGTTGAGACTGCATTGCTGCTCAGCTTCTCCTTCTGTCCAATTCTCTTTCCTTCCTTCCCTGCCATAGGTGGGAGTCCAAGGGCACTCCTTAAGTAACCTCCTGCATGCTCAGCTCCGTCTGAGAGTCTGCTTACTGTGGAACTTAACCTGTGACATCTTGCTAACTCAGGTTTCATTTTCTAACACTAATTTTTACTGTAATGAAGTATTCCAATAAGGTCCCACTGTTGTATTTGACCCTCCTGGAAATAAGTAAGTTGTTCATATATTTTATTTCTTTTCATGGAGACATATTCCTCCTGTATCCATGGTTTAAGGTTTTTAAAGGTCCACTGACAATGCCACTTGGTTTAGAAAGTTTGTGTGTTATGTTTTGCTTCATTAATTTCAATTCTCAAACACTTATTTTAATTTTATTTGAGATTCTTTTCAAATTTCCTGATGTCTCTACAGAATATTAGTCAAAACATGTGTATATTTGGTCATGATATATAGAAGATGATTTCTGTTACTCCTTTACTGAATATTGAACAAGTGTTTCTATAATGCTGATAACTTCAGCTGAGTGTGGCAAAAATTGCTGGTTTTTATCCAATATCCATTTCCCTTTATGATTTAAAGCTTCTTTTCTCCCCTCCCCTCCCCTCCCTCCCCTCCTCTCCTCTCCTCTCCTCTCCTCTTTTCTCTTCTTTTCTTCTTGTTTTAGGAGAGTGTAAACCTACCTTGTTAAATACTGCATTTCCCATCCTCTCTTGTAGCTAAGTATGGCCATGTGATTCTTTTCTGGGGATTTTCAGTGTAGATGGAAATGACGTACGCAACTTCTAGAGCAGGAGAACTGCCTGCTGATGGATGTGAACACAATGGCAGGAACTAGGGGAGAGACCTCGGACCTTGTTGAGGATGGCAGAAAAACAACACAGATGAAACCTGGCTTTCAACACAGGCCATCACATCAGCCAAGACTTTTACATGAGAAAGAAAGAAACAAACATGTATCTTATTTAAGCCATTATTATTTTGGGTCTTTCCATTACAGCAGCCAAATCAATTCTCTAACTAATCTTGTAAGAATATGCCTCTCTTAGGGTAGTCCCTAATGTTATATTCATATAATCAGTTAGTAGTTGCTTGCCATTAGGTTGGGAAATACATGAATTCTTCTAAAACTACACTTATTCACCTGGGATATGCGTGACTCCACGGATAGGTGGTGGCATGCCAGAGTTCAATAACCCTTAGGATCAGTATGACATGTCTTCTCCAAATACTCACTTTACTCAAAGTTTAATCACAAAATAAATTTCAAAACTGTCCCAAAGATAATTAAATTAGTTTAATATTCGTATACGTATGTATTAAAGAATAATACAAAACTACCATGATATTTTAGGACAAACACAACACTTAAAAAATATTTAAGGCTTGAGATGGGCTACTTTTTTTTTTTTTTTGAGATGGGCTACTTTTTGATGTATACCCCAGCCTACCAGTGGCCTTATGTTCCCAATCCCTTTGCCTTTATGGCGCTTTTGGGGAAATTTTTGAAAAGCACTTTTCCATAGCGCTATTCTGTCTCAGTGTCAGGAGCTCTCAGGCTGAATCAAAATGACTTTTCCTTATTTATATCAGCATTTAATTTTGTTCCATATGGGTCATGATATCATTTATTAAATTGATGCTTTGATGTTTTAGAAATACTATATTTTAGAAATTGTAGAACTGACTTTTGTGATTTTTCTAGACTTTATTCTTCGAGTTTTTTTTAGATATCCTTATTACCATTTTCAACAGAGGTCTTATTTATTCCAGCTCAGTAGTTATACATGGCTGAGTCTGGCTCAGACCACGGAGGCCAATTTATTGTTTTTGGCTGTCCTTCTCTAACTTTGTTATTCAAACCCTTGGGTGGCTGCATGCTCATTTTTGAGTGTCTGATAGAGTTTGAGAGATTCCAAACACATAATACAGAATGTTAGAAGGCTACTTGGGTTCTATTCAGTGATATACGTTTGGGTATAAAGTTCAAAACTGCAAATATAAATGGATTTTCTTCCTTATTGCAATCAGACTTCAGCCTCATTTCATCCTCCAGATTATTCAACATAAGAGCTAACAGTGGGGACAAAGATCAGATAGAGAGTTGAACATGTCTAATAGAGGTTTTTTTTTTTGCGGTACGCGGACCTCTTACTGTGGCCTCTCCCGTTGCGGAGCAACAGGCTCCGGACGCGCAGGCTCAGCGGCCATGGCTCACGGGCCCAGCCGCTCCGCGGCATGTGGGATCCTCCCGGACCGGGGCACGAACCCGTGTCCCCTGCATCGGCAGGCGGACTCTCAACCACTGCGCCACCAGGGAAGCCCTCTAACAGAGTTTGGAAGAGGGACCTTTTAGGGTGGCTTTGGAATGTTTAGAGATACACATTACCTGGCACTTCTGAAAGCCAGGTAGAATGCCTTTGCTCTGTGTCCTTACGAAATGGGTATATTCATGAAGGGGATGCAGAAAAGAGAACACTTTCGCTCCACACTAATTATCAACAAGGGGTCCCTTCTCCTTAGGCCAGTGACTACTGAAATTAAAATATTGGATACAGGAGACAATCATCCTGTATTTGTGGTTTCAGATCAACCTCAGAGTGCTAACCATAAGCTGAGCAGCATAAGGAGTATAAAGATTAAGGAACAAACACACACATGAGAAAGATGGTACATGAAACAAAGGACACTGCAAACCCATCAGTGATTAACTGTCCAAATGCTGTGGAAGTCGCATTTAGAGCATGCTGGCCAATAGATCATGGCACCTGGCAAAGTCAGCTGCAGCTGAAGAAAAGCCTGAAAAAAGGGACCCTTTATATAACCACAGTTATGTTTCAGCAACTCAGTGAGAAAAGTTGTCACCTGGCAAGGAGTATGAAGTGAAGACATGAGCATTAGTAGGGGATCTGATACATGTGTCCGCTCTGCACGGAGAAGCTTGAGCAAGTCTCCCGTCTGCCCTGGGTCTCATTCTTGTCACTCTAAGATGTTTCTTGATGATTCAGCTAAGGACACTTGGTCCGCAGCCGCAGGAACCAATTTTGCCTGCTTAAGCAGAAAAGTGATTTACTGGAAAGATGTGTGGTTGTTCACAGAATCTAGTAGAATGCTGATGGAACCAGGTTCACTTTGGGAGTCTAGGAAGTAAAAAAAAAAAAGCAAGAATGTCACCCCTGGGATGAATCCAGCTTTTTTGCCCTTTGCTCTAGGATCAACTTTCAGGCAGAATCCGATCTGCTTAGTTTGAGTCACGTGGAGGAGACTGGGGATGGACAAGGTACTTTGCTTGACAGACCCTCTAAACTGTATCCAGTGAAAAAAGTAGAAAAGGAGAAATGGAATATCTTTTGCCACCTTCCAGTCAATGCACAGCACTATTCTGACTTTGAGTGCTGGTAGTTACATTATCTTGGACAAGTTAATGAAAATCATTTGTATCTGTTTCCTCATCTGCAGTGACAGTGCCTAATTCAAAGTGTGGTTGAGAGGTTACATTCATGTAATTATGTTAAATCTTCTAGTGAATGGAACATAGTAAACACTCAATGAATGGTCTTTTCTTCCTCTTAATCTTTGGAGGAAGGACTGGTATATGGTTTAGGATGTGTCACGAATATCTACAAGTATGTTTTTCTGTGCATGGCCATGGTAATGGCTTTCTCATGTCTATCTATGCTTGTCTATTTATGAGCGTGTCACTATCAACGAATGTTTGTCAGTACTTCTTTGGGTACACAGTGCTGAGATACAAAGATGTATATATGATATGGTGTTTTGAGGAACTGTAAAAAGGTAAATAAACATAAAAGTTAATAAACACATCAGTTATAAAACATATGTGGCAATGTTTCCAAGTGCTAAATAAGAACTTCTAAGCAAAGTGTAACCACAGAAGTTTATAATGATTATATAGCTTTTTTTTTTAAGAGAACTTAAAAAATATTTACTATATCATATATTCAGAAAAGCCCACAGGTCATAAGTAGATGGCTCAAAGAATTTTCAAAGTGAACACACCCATGTAACTACTACTTGGGTGAAGAAATAGAACATTTCTAGTGGCCAAGAAGGATCTCCTTGAGCTCTGCTTATTCACTAGCCATCTTTCTGTAAAAAATACCTTCACTTCTACCACCTTGGGTTCATTTTACCAGTTTCTGAACTTTGTGTCAGTGGAATCACACAGTGATAAATTTCTTTATATATGGTTTCTTTTGCTCAACATTACACTTGTGAGATTCGTGCATGCTGTTGTGAGTAGCAATAGTTTGTTTCCACTGTTGCTCAGCGTTCCATAGTATGAATATATTAATATTTTTTTATCTATTCTACTGTTGGTGGACATTAGTGTTGTTTCTGATTTGAGCTATTAGGGATCGAGATGCTATAAGCATTCTTGTAACAGTCTTTTGCTGCACCCATGCATGCATTTCTTATGAGTATGTTCCTACGGATTGAATTGGAGGGTTTTAGGATATATCTTCAGTTTTAGTAGATATTATTTTCCAAACCAGTTGTACCAGCTTATAGTCTCACCACCAGTATTTAAACGTTTTAGTTGCCACACGTTTTCCTCCTTCTTAACTTTACCCTTTGTTGTGGGTGTGTGGTGTTACCTCACTGTAATTTTAATTTGCATTTCCAGCCTAATAACTGTCTTTACCATCCTTTCCTTTCTGTTTATTGAGCACTTGGATATCCTAGTGTGAAATGCTCATTCAAGTATTTGCTCATTTTTCTCTTGGGTTGTTAAAATTTCTTATTAATTTGTAGACATTAAAAAATATTTTGGACACAAAATATTATAAAAACCTTTTCTTTCAATGTGTGTTGCCTTTGTAATCTCTTAATTAATTGATGAATTGAGGTTAATTCATTTTTAATAAATTAAGAAATTAATTCTTAATTTTAATATAGTATAATTTATCAGTCTTATCTTGCATGGTTAGGTTTTTGTTTGTATCATGTGTAAGATAACCATCAAGGGGTTGACAAGGTGTTTCCTTCTGAGGGCTGTGAGGACAATATATTCTATGTCTTTCTCCTAGTTATCTTTTTGGGAGACACAGTTCAACACAGAGAGGGGTTCTATCAGAGCACATTGTTATCCAGAAGGGTATAGTATTTCAAGTGCGAATATGGGGGAAATCAGACATTTTACTATTTTATTATCATATTTTATCGTATCATATTTTGTCATATTTCATTGTCATGTGTGCATCTATATACAGGCAAAAGTTGAATGTTAGGGTATAGGACTATCTGGTGAATGTCTATTTTTCTTCTACTGAGTAATAATTTCTATCTTGATTCCTTTCCCTTTCCCTTCCAGAACTGCCTGCAACAATTTGTATGCTAGACCCTGTCCAAAGATGTTTTGAATTTCACTATTATTATTTTTTAACAAAAACAATCCTGTGAATTTATTTAGTATATATTTTTAAAGTGTTATTTCAAATTAGTGAAAAAAAGGAAGGGGTTCAATAAATAGTATTGGGACAACTGACTAGAAATTTAAGAGAAAAATTAAATTGAATCTATAACGCACAATTCCAAATTTCCAAAGCAGACTAAAAGGAAAACATTTAAAAATATCAGCGGAATCACTTTAGCACAAAAAGTGACCTCCTGCTCAGTAAGCATGGCACCGGAGAATTTCACTATTATTTTTAATGGAGGGTTTTCTCATCTGCAGCTGGTTACTAGCTCTATCCATCTTCCTGTCCGTGTCACTATCTGCTTCTTCTCAACAATGGGCAATTGGCTTCCTGACCTTATGTGCTTGAATCATTGGAACTGAGAACATTCTCTCCACCAGCAGCTCCTGCCCGCTCCACACTCCTATAGTTTCTGTCAAGCTACTAGATTATGGAATTAATCTTGCCCAGAGGAAGGGGAATTTGAAAGAGCCTTAGGCCAGCAGCTCATGGTGGCTTGTTCCATTATGATCCTGTTCTGTGGCTCTTATGTTCCTTTGTGAGCACAAAAGGGAAAAAACCTTCCTTTCCCTTCACATACAGAGCCTAGACCTTTCAGTCTTGCACTTCTATCTCTGAGTCCTACTCACTTCCACCTAATCTAGGGCCCTTTAAGAGACTCAGCCAGATGAGAGGACTTAGAAAGAACAGATGTTTGCCTACTGGGGCCAGATCACTAAGACGTTCCTGCACGTATATTCTTCTCTCAAATATTTTTTGACATCTTCTTTGTAAGTAAGCCCCATTCAGCTACCCTGGCCTTGTTCTCCGAATATATATGTATGCTTTATTGCTGTCTCTAGTTCTGTCCAACCAAGAAATACTTTTCTCACCATGCTCCATTTTCTCTTTTCCCTCTAATTTCATCACTCAAGCTCTGGGCCCAGCAGTGATTAGCACTCTTTGAAGCACTGCCCTTGCTGTAACTTTGGACTATTCCCTTACTTAGAGTCAACACCCCTAGACTAAAGTCCTCTGCACGTGCCCCAGGGATCAAGACTGGAACCTGCCTACCTTCTTCTAAGTGTGGATTTAGACGCCTTTGCATGATGGAGAAAGACACCTCTTCCAGGTGGACGCAGCCATGCTCCTGGATGCCCTCCATGGTGAGTGGAGACGGATCCCCCCACTCAGTCACTCTCCCTGGCATCTTTATGCAATGAACAAAGTGCATAAAGAATGGGACAGCCCTGTGCCTGGACCTCTTCCCTTTTTCTCTTGTATGAATCCTGGCCTCCTTTGGTTGCTGTCCCCGCCTTTTTTTAACCTTCAAAAAGTTTATCTCCTGAATATCCACATCCAAACCTTTTAGCTCTGGCCCACTTTGTCACTAAGTTAATCACAGTGGAGGATTCAGGAGCAATCATAGAGCAACTGAAATAGCCATTTAGTCATGTTGGGGGTGCGAATCGGAGTTCCCAGAATCCTGGATGGGAAATTTGATGCCTAAGACCCGAAGTGCAAAGATATACGTATCTATTGAAAGATTGGGTCCGGTTCACATTTACTATTTCAATACCCACAAGTGATTGAGATTTCATAAAACCATAAAGGAGGTAATAATATTATTCATAACAGTACATAAGTACACTCAGAATCTAGGTTTTCTCACTGATTCAAGAGAAAACATTAAGACAGCCTATCTGTTATGAAAAGGTCTTGGTTTATTAAAAATCCATTGTACATTTGAAGTGAATTGACCACTTTTCTTGAAAGACTGTTTAAATATAGCAATAAGAAAATGGATGCATATTAAAAAAAAATTGGGTGCCAATAGCTGGTTCTGAAGCTCATTAAAACAAATGAAAGACTTGGAATGTTTTCTTGTTTTTTTTCTTTTTCTTTTTGGCAGAAATTACACACCCACATTGCAAGTTTAATGATTCTATGTTTGTGATTAAAACTTGAGTAATATTTTTTTTTCCTTTGAAGAACATAATAAATGCATGTGGCCTCCATAATAACTGGTACTTCTCTGTCATAGGGTAGAATTTCTGGGTGCTTAAAAATATTAACTCCTTTGCATAATAATACTCAGGAATAATTTTTATCTTATGGCTCCCATTATATCAATGAGAAAACAAAAATAAAAGGATTGTGTCAGGTCGGTGGCAGGATCTCACAAATTCAGTCACACATGTAACCCAAGCCCAGGGTTACGGCCCCCTGTGGGGAACTGGGAAAGACCTTATCGGATTAGTTGCCATATGGGCCCATGAAGTCGAATCATAACACCTCGCCTCCCTTCCCTGCTTCCTATCGTATAGACCTTCCGTGGGTGATATTAATTTATAAGAATCTGTATGCAATTCCAATTACGCTTAATCTACACAGAATTAAAAACACAAATCTTGTTCCCAGAGGCAATGTAGAATGCACTATTGATGAACAACTTATCTGTTCCCTGCTTTCCAAACATACCAGTTTATTAATTCCTTAGTATGTTTTCTCCATTCCAATGCCCTCCACCCCCAACAGAAAGCAAATCCAAAAATAAGTAGTCGGTCCCTAAATCGAATAGGGGCAAAATCAAATCGAATCTCGTCCCAGGAAACCCTAACCTTTTCTGATCGATGGGCCTCATTCCTCATTCCCGCAGTCCTTGGTCAGCCTGGCAGCCAGCCTGGTTGGCTCTGGGCAGCAGGGCACTAAAGGATGACCCTGGTTGTCTGTTTCACAAAGCTGGAGGTTTTGCTCAGTTGCTTGGCCAATCAAATAGGATTCTATTTAAAATAGCATTTTTTTTTTCAACCTTGGCCTCTGAAGTCTTCCAGAGTATTGGAAACCTGTTAAAACATAAACATATGTCGCGCAGAGAGAGGGATAGTCAAAGAAATCAGGATGGCAGAGTCAAAGATGCAAATTAAAACCCAGGAAGAATCAATTACATAGGCACCAAAGGTCTGTGTAAATGATTAAATGAGACAGAAGTTCATCTTGAGATGAATAAATTACAGGAATGTGTGAAAAAAAATGAAGGCACGAGAGACTTGTGAAAGGGAGGATGAGTGAATAGCTGTGAGAGAAGAGAGTTAATACAGGTGATGTGCACACGGTCTCAGGTTTTGGTTATTAGCTTGATTAAATATGCAAAAATGTTGCCATAGCCTCTGGGTAATTGTACAAAACATGAATGCAAACGGTGGACTCCCACTGCTAGAAGAATAACAAGAGGAAAGGCTTTGCATTCCTCTTGGGGCTGTGAGCACATGTCTCTGGAAACACCACACTATTCCTCTTTGTACCCAGTGCTCTGTCCTCAAGCTTCATCATGACGAACTGAGCCTTTTGGTCTCCCTCCTGCCTGGCTGAAGAGCCCTGGGTTAGGCTGCCTTATAATAATCTCTGTCATTGTGTATGTTTCCCTAAGTGCTTTCATGTATATCACTTAATGCTTAAAACTATGTGAGAATGGCAAGCATCACTACAGTTCCAGCTTTCTGGGGCCGCAACTGGAAAACAGAGAAACTTAGGTAGCCAGTCACATAGAGCCAGCAGCTGCCCTAGGGCTGCCGTGTACAGTTAGGCAGGTTGTGTAGCACACAAGATTGCTGGTTAAGAGGGTGAAAGGCGGCTGTAATGCAAACCCTGTTCTCTTCACCACACTGTGCACCTTGACACAAGCTTTTCTTCCTGGAGGTAGGGGCATTGTTTCCTAGTTGGCAAAGGAAAAATTTAAAGACCAGCAGTGGCCCTGAGCTGGCCTTGGGTCTCTTGGGTCTCCCACTCTGGTTTGGTCCTGCCCTAAGATAGTTCTCTTCCTTCCTCTCTTTTATGCAATTCAGGGTCCTCCCTTCATCTCAGGCTCAACAGCCTAAAAATACTACCATGCTCAGTTATCTAGGTCTTTTAATTGTTTCTCAGGGGTTTTTCTTCCACGTAATAATCCTTTTAATTTTTTATTGTTCTTCACTGTTTCAAAGGGCTTACATTGTCTTAAAAACAACCTCATCCAGAAATGCTTACCCTCACTTTACAGAGAAACACCTCAGGGAGAATTTCTCAAGGGTGGGAGGAAAAGCCTGGGTTAGAGGCGGATCAGATCCCTGGTTTCAGGCCTGCTCACCGTGCGACATTGCCTCAGGCCCAACTCCATAAGAATCTCTCCTGGCTTCTTTCTAAGTAACTGTACCTATTTTTACCTCTTCCATGAATCTATTCATGGTTTCATCAGATAGGCCAATAATACCCAGCTTCTTCCGTGCTGAAATTTGATGAAATGTCCACTTAATTTTGGCCCAAGGCAAGGACCCTGGCTTAATTCCTTTTGTTAACATTCCTACTGAATGCTGAGTTTCCATGGGATCTGTCACTCCTCCCCACTCGTCCCCACCTAAACCTCTAAAGGGGCCAATCGATCCCATCTCCATGTTTCCTCCCATCAGACTGAATCGATTCAGAAATCATCTCTGTGGGCAGGAGAGAGGAATGAGTTTTATTTATGGTTATAAATAGGGTGTGGCTGGGATCCAACACCAAAATGCAGTTCTGATTATCTACCTACCCCGTCCCAGTCTGCAGAGCTGGGGGACAAAGCTTCCTATGGGGCGGGGGGACCTAGAGGAGGAAAAAAGGGCTTGCCTGAAGGGCAGGTTGTTTCCAGAAAGAGATCCCTGAGCAGCATGCATTGTCCCATCAGGGCCCCCTGGCCCCCACCCCTAAGGGAGGCTCTTGCCACTTTCCTCCTCATTGGGGACGAGAGGCTTGTTGATGGAGAGAGAGGCAGGAGCTTCTTCCCGGCTCTTTCCTTGGGAGGGCGGAGGGAGTGGCAGAAGAGCCAGTTTTATGGGCCACGGAAGGACTGTTGGTGGCAGGATATTCTGGTTCCTAGGAATGGAAACGGTCTTGAGGTGGCCTTAGGTGAGCCCTTTCTCAGAGCATTTCTGAGGGCTTCCCTGTTCCCTCCATGGAGTGCACGGCCTCCTCTCCAAGACACCTCTACTGAGAAAGACTTTTGGAGTAAAATGCGGTTTATGGAGGTTGGGCAACCCTCCTGGCTGCTGTGTAAAGGGAACTCCCACTCTGTGGGTGTATATGAGGAGATGCTGCTCAAAGGGCAGAGGGGAAATCTCCCCTCTCTCTCTCTTTCTTTTTTTTGTAAGCTATTGATGATTTTGCCTGAGAATTCCCTGAGAAGAATTTTCTCTGTATGAATAGCAACATGAAGAACACACTCATTATGAAATTATTTATGCTACTGGATTACTTGAAAGCCAGGAACAGTGGCCTGAGACCCAGGAAACCGACTATCATTCTGATATTGGCACTAACTACCTGTGGGGTGCTGGCTACGTCTGGAAATGTCTCTTAACCACTTTGGATGTCAGCGCTGTAATCTGTATAACAAGATGGTTAGGGAATTCCCCGGCGGTCCAGTGGTTGGGACGCAGCCCTTCCATTGCAGGGGGCATGGGTTTGAAAGATACATGTATATGTATAACAGAATCACTTTGCTGTACACCTGAAACTACCACAACATTGTTAATCAACTATACTCCAATCTAAAATAAAAAGTTAAAAAAAGAAGACGGTTATATCAGCTGGATCCTTCCAGGCTCAATGTCTCCCAAGTAATGAGCTCTGAGATCTTCAGAACAGTAAGAAGGCTCCTGGCTGATGAGGTATTAAACATCAACTCGCTCATCTCCACAATGATTTTTTAAAGCAGTAGGAAGGAGTCGAAGTTGACACAAACGCCTGGAATATCTCTAGTTGTCACGGTCTTAGCAAGAGGCCCGACGGCTTCCTTATCTGATTTACGAGTGGAGATATTTTATTTACAAACACTGTCTAATCAGAAAAGACACAGTGCACCACAGAGAAATGTGATGGTAACAGGTTCAAAAGACTGCTGAGTAATATTTCACAGGTAAATTATCTCTATGAACACAATCTGTTGCTTCTGAGAACGGGTTATTTCTTTAAGTCTCTGGAGCATTAAAGAAGACATTGATTTCCCATAGACACAAATCAGCAGTGTGAATATACATTTTATAGGAAAATCTATATAGGAGGAAATAAGGGAAGAATAAATGGAGTTCTTTAGTGGTGAGGATTAAGTGTATGAAAGACTATATTGTTATAGATGCTCACTCCTCATTTCTGTAAATGAGGGCAGCTTACAACAAAGAAAGGATCATTTTAACTGGACAATGTCCATTTTTACAGAAATGTTCAGGTAAGGGGAAAAAGTGAGACAGCACTAAGATTCCAGGAATATATGTGGCAAAGGTTTTTTCTTTAAAGTTCAAAATTGGTATTCTGCCCCCCACCCCCGCTTTTTTTTTTTCCTAAGGAAATATTTTGAAAACTGAAACTTGTACTGGGAACTAGTGACCAGTCATAAGTCTTTTCTACCCTGGAAACTTGGTTGACATCCAATTTGGATAGATTAGCTAAGTGTTATTCCAATTATAGTCCAGCCTGGTTTTTGTTTTTGAAATTGGGTAGTTTTATTACAATTAATTCACATTAACTTCAGCTAAGAGAAAATATTACACCATCTGTTAGAATTCCCAATTTTCTTTTAAGCTGGTGACCTTTTGTAAGTCTTGATAGCAGTATACAGCTTGTTCTTGCTGTTGAATCTACTGAGGTTAGATTCTGTTTATTTCTGAAGCTACCAAGTAGACCCTCTCCAAACAATAAATATTTATCCTCTTTAAATGAAATGTGCAACTTAAAATTATAGAAAGACTCAGAAGTAAAAGTGACTTGCATAGGCTCACATAGTTGGTTCCTGATATGGGCAGGACACCTCTTCTCTTGGTTTATGGAGAAGAATTTTGGAGAAGAACTTTTGTGGTTGCCATGATTTTGAGATAAATGGATACTTGAGTCTCTCTTTCTGTCACTTTCTCTCTGTCTCTCTCACACACACACCCAACTTTTAGTATATATATTATAGGCAGAAAGAAACCAAATGTATTACTTACAATTATAGACAAGTCTTACGTGTCTGGGAAATCCAACTTGAATATACAATTCATCAACAGTAAATGGCAGTAGGGGGATATGAATGGCTTGAGACCACTTCCACATTACAAATGCATTAGGAAATTCCGAGCCAATTTACTATCTGTTGAGTAGAGGAGAAATTTCGGAAAGATTGACTCTAGTTTGAGATACAGATAGATAGATAGACACAGATGTAGATAAGTGTATGTATGTACAGGCACAGACACACACATACACACGGTGCATTTTAAGAAAACAACACATATACTGCTCTATTGCACTGTACATCTCCAGTGGCCACCATTCACATGAAGTACAATGTGAATGGGAACCCCTACCCATGCTCCCACTCCAGATTGTACAATGTGGAGTGCTGGACATTACTTTTGAATATGTCAGAGTTTTCATCACATAAATGTTTAATTTCATCAGGCATGTTTTAAGATTCTTTTAAAACTTCTTAATCATGTATGAGTTCTTAGGTATCATTTTTTATGAATGAACTCATTTTGCCGGAAAACTAATTGTATTTAGAAAATCAATCTAATTTGGATGAGGCTGCTGGATTTGACAAGACTTACTTCAGAGGTTGTTAATGTGTTATAAGTAGATTTAATGTAGGTGAAACCCATTCTACTTGTCGGGAAGATGAACAGTGAAACCAGGAAGTTCCTCAATAGAACATAAGCTAAGACAATTCTCCCCTTGACATCTACTGTGATGTCTGGAATTCCTAATAATAGTCATTCCTTTGAGTCATGGCATTGTCTGCAGAAGGGCTCCTACAGGGCCTTGTTAAAATTATGATGCGCCCCACTCAAGTGGGGCAACATGTACCTCATTAGCCATTATTGTTAATTCAACAAATAAAACATTTATTAAGAATCTTATATTTTCCTGACAGTAAGCTTTGGTTCACGTATAATTCCACTTACTTCCAAAGAGAAGTTGAATCAAACTTCTAAAGTAAAGTAAAAAGCCTATACACACAAACTTGTTCTAAAAGTGTAATGATAATTATCTGAAAAGGCAGATGACGAGGAGAAGTGTGTATGTTTTGATGGGGTGTTTGAGTGCGTTTAATAGTTGTGTTTGCAGAGTGTTGGTCATGGTTTACTATTCCATTAGCTAACAGCATGATCTGCATGGGATAAATTCATTAATATGCATTTATGGTCTTTCCTCCACCTCCCCACCCCTGGTGCTAAACAGTGTTCTCAGAGCCATTACACACTTTCCACAGCTGAGTAGAAAGTTTTGAGATGGACAAGCCCCCACTGTGTATTCTGGTTCTTCCCTGCTTTTGCACATATTTTTCCTGTTTAGCTTCAACATGTTGATAGGTTTAAGGGATGCCATTTCTCTCTACTTTTTTTTAACCCACATTTGATTGGAGAGTCAGCACTTATTTTCTCTTCGGAAGCCCTATCTCATCAATGGAAGCCCTGTGAATGAGAGCAAAATGCACAAGCGAATTCAAGAGGAGGAATTAAAGATTCAGAGTTTATATCTGAGAAGAACACAGATTCAAGGGACTGTAGAATCACTCATTCAAAGATAAATATAGATTTAAGAATCAATTATTTATGTAGAGGTTTTAGTTCAAAAACCACAATTACATAATTTATTTTTCTATATTCCTCATGGATGTTGCTTCTTGTGTGATTGGAATGTAAGGTTTATGTATATTCATTTAGAAGAATGAAGTGTGTGTAGAGGATATTTGTTTGAGGGGTCCAGCAACATGTGCTCTTTCCTTCTCTTTGCTGACCATCTTCTTCTACTCTGTCTATTTGATTCAGTTAGGCTGTCATATCTGATGCCAGGAGTGGAGCTCTTGGGAAGAAACATTTTCTCTTCTCTGTTGGATTGAACATGGGAGAGCATGAGCTTGGAGTTGTCAGTAGTCATCACAAGGAGCCTGAAAATTAAGTCAACACAGTAGGAGGCACAGTCAAGAGATGGAGAAATTTCAACTCTAGGACTTTATTTGAGCCCCTGGATCAAACCATACCTGAAGCTAGAGCTCAAGTGTGGGCATTACCAATGAAAAACTCATAAGCCCCCAAAAGGTTCTGGTTAGGTCTATCAACTTATTCAACTTCTTAAACATAAGCAAATGCTGAGGTCTTCAGACATAAGGGTTATTGAATATTATCTTGTTTTTTAAAGATTTGTGAACTTTAATGAATTTAATTTTTATTCCCTCCCTTTAAAAAAAGAAATCACTCAAAGATTTCAAGTTAAATTACAAGAAAAGCTATCATTCTGAATTCCTTCAACTACATGTAGCCAGTTTTACCTTTCTAACTTTCACAATAATTTGCACCACTTCTGTGAAAAAGTTATTTGTATGCCTGTCTTATTACCATAAACAAGTTTAAAATTCTTTTGAGAAAGAACCGGTCTTGTACATGTTATAACACGTTCCTCTCATACTACACCATATACATTAATTGAAGTTACTTGAAAGCATGTGTGAAGTCAGATGATGGATGTTCAAAATTCAGGAAGTGAGCCAAAAAATTAGGTAAAGAAATTAAATGTGGAGCCAAGATTTATTGATACTTGAAATTAGCCATTTTTAATCGTTGACTACCCAGTAATGAAGGGGAAGGGACATATGTGGAACCAGAATAACAGCTAATCCTTGTATAAGATAGGCTTTGTTTCAAAACCATTCAAAGACATGTAGTTACACACAGTTATTTACTAAAAAGGTTGATTTAAAAAGGTGGTGAATTTTCTCTACTTTGTCATTTGTTTATGTGTATATCTCTTGCACTAGACTGGCAGCTCCTTAACTTATATCCGTAAGGCTTGATGCTCAATTCATATTTATTGAATGAATGAGTACAGTATAGAATGAATGAAAGACTTTTTTCCTCCTATCTTTAATGCTCATTTTAAGCATTTCCTTCTATTTTTTTCCTACTGCTCTCTACTGTTTCTGCCTGAAATTTGGGTGGCTCATTGTAGGGTGTGTGTGTGTGTGTGTGTGTGTGTGTGTGTGTGTGTGTGCACACTTGCATTTTTGTGTGCGTATGGCAGCAGTGGCGGGAGTTAGGGGTACTGTGAACCTTGGATCTTTCTAGAACTCTTTAAAAATACTTCTGCCTCTTGCTCCAGTTCCCTGTGTGTATATTGCATTTACATTTTATTTCAGGTCTCAGGTGAGGTATCAGAGCACAAATGGATGGCTTTGATTGTGCATATTTTGGGTGCATTGGTTGGGAGGGTGAAGAATATAGGAGATGCCTGTGTTCTTCACATTGCCACAGAACTGGCCTTGCTCACAGGGATTCTGGCTTTGTCTGTGTGAAAGGAACAGCCAGACTGTGAAACAGTTTGCCTGTTTTGGCCCCTTACATTTTTGGATCATTCCATAACCCAATCAATTGTGTAGGAATTGGCTCTAAATTTGCCCAAATGTAGTAAGCTGAGTACATATGCACACTTAGGGACGTGCATGGCCACCCCCACTGTGCCTGGCCTGAGCATCTTGTAGACGAGTCCAGACTCTCAGTGATTCAGGACGTGCATGGACATCATGGGAGGCAGGAGAGAGTTAGGGTTAATGGCACAAGTTCTGAAGTTGGACTGTCTGGGTTCAAACTGAGGCTCTGGCACTTACTAGCATGTGGATTTGAGTATGATATTTGCCTAATATGTGTTTCAGTTTCCTCACCTGTGAAATGGGGATAGGTCTTACCTCATTGGGGTTGTTATAAAAATTGAGTAAGATAATCCATGAAACATGCTTAGCTTAATGCCTGCCAAATAGTAACTCTCAGCAGTTGTTGGCTATGATCCTGTCATCATCGCCACCACCATCATCACCTCCATTATTATTACCATGAGCGTCATCCATAGGACAGCTCTTCCTGATAACTAGGCCAGAGGAAGGAGTGTTGAAATTTGAGGAAGGAATACGAGATTTCATGTCGGGGCAGATGATCTTTAAAAGTTGGGGACCACATGTAAATCAGGTTAGGATTAGGGTTTAAGCGCCTGTGGATGTATTTGCTTCTTCTCCTTGATGAGAAGCTGGATCAAAAGCTGGATCATGATTTGTTCACTGAAAATCTGTAATAGTCCTTAGGTAATTTATTATGGGTAACTTTTTTGATGGTGAGTCGTAAATATTACCTTTGTGTAAAAAGACATATGCAAGCAAAAACAGTCACAGGGATTTACAAAAGGCAAGATGGGGAAACAAGTTAAGAAGATCTCTCTCTCTCTCTCATCTATCTATCTATCTATCTATCTGTCTATCTATCTATCTATCTATCTATCTATCTATCTATCTATCTATCTATCTACCTACCTATCTAATAATCTATCTGTCTATCCATCCATCCATCTAATATATCTACCTATCTATCACCGGTCTTTATATATAAAAGCAGCTTTTTTGGGTTTCTGGTTTCTCTTTTCTCATATAAATCTTGGGGATCTCTGTCATATCTTTATATCATAATTCCTTTCTACTCCAGAAATGACAGCAAAACAACACTTGGAGAGAAATGTATTCCTATGTGAGCTACTGCATGAGTGTATCATATAATATGTGGTGGGTGCAGCTGTGAGGTCTGCTGGCAGAGGCAGGATTTGAAACAACTCTGGGAGAGGGACCACTCCTACTGTCCCAAAGCCTGGGATGGGTGGAAGGAACGCATCAAAACAAGTTCTCTAAGTAAGCAACAAACTAGAAGCCCTTATTGTGCCTTTGTGACTCTATCAGTTTGTTTTTGAGCTGTGAGTTGTCCTTAAGTGGAAAGTATAAACTGCAGTGATTTCTGAGGACATCAGCTTCATTATTCCCATGTCCAGGCTCACTCAGTTTCCCTCCTCCAGACAACAGCTTTGCCCAGCCTAATGCTGCTTGACTGTTTAGAATTCCTGACTAGTTCTTCCACATTCTTTAACCCAGAAGGTATAATAGTCTTTTATGGAAGGGCCACCTTCTATTTACCTTCTGAGAAGGAGGGAGATGAAAAAAAAGGAAGGAAAAGGTGAGATACAGTGACAAAAGCACAGAAATAGCCAAGACACTGGACAGAGATAGAAGCTGATCCACATATTCCACCTTTGGGCTTGAAAGGGAAGAATACTTTATAAATCCACACAGGAACTGCAATTCTGCTGGCCGTTTTTTTCGCCTATGGAATATGTTCCTTTTTACAGAGCTGAAAATTACTTTCTTTTCCTCTTCTCTAGGTTTCTTTCTTACCCTTGGTTATGTTCCTTTATAACATGTACTTCTCTTTCTCTTTTCAAAGCTTTGTTTTCCTTTGTTCTCCTTCCACAAGACCTTTCTGGTTTTCCCTTGCTTTCTTTAAATTGCATGCATGTGTGTGTGTGTGTGTGTGTGTGTGTGCTTGTGCATGTGTCTGTTTGAATAAGAGTCTAAGGGGGAGGAAATTTAAAAATTGGGGAAACCAACTGAGTTTGGAAAAAGTTATGTTCTCTGAGGCACATTCTTTTTGCCATGTGCTTTGAGACAGTATACCAAAAGAGTGCAAACAGTGGGAAAATTGTCTCCCTTTCCAGCTTCCATATAGGTTACATGGACCAAGGTCACAGCTTCTGGGATGGAGAGGTGTCTTTTCTGCTTTCTAGGTGAAAAGTCAGTCAAGAGACAGCACTTAGCACCTGGTGCTGGAGTCTGCAACAGGACGCAAAAGTTATTTTACAAGTTGCACAATGAAAGAATGTTGTTTGTGCAAGATCTGATGAGCAGAAGTGCTTATTAGGTGTACCTTGTTAAACCAGTGCCTGATTTAATCATAATGATTGTCTTTTGTGGTGGGGTTAAATTACAGAGCATCTGCTATGTAAACAGGTAGACAATTGAAGTCCCACTGGAAAGAAAATCACCCATCTGGGCGCTCCTGGAAATATCTGATTCCTCCAAGGTAGAGAAAAATTTGAAAAATCTGACATTACAGCATTCAGGCAGCTGGGGAAAGGAGCTGCAGCTTTTACTCCAAGATACATATATTTTCGGTCTAACTTTCACTCCCGCAGGATGAAAAGCAAACCCAAACACAGCTAACTCATAATCACTTTTCCTATTCTGGAAAACCCTTAAGAACTGCTTTAAAAGTTATGGTTCTTTCGGGTTTCCTTGACTTTTAAGTCTTAGGTAGAGCCTGCAATTGTATTACTGTGCTTCTCCCTTCCAAACCTGAAAAATTTAATGGGTACCTCAGGAGAAAGGTTTAGTTTTGTTTTAAAACTGTGCTATGTTAAAGCTTGGAAATATTATTTATTTTTCATTTCAAATCAAAGTCATTAAGTCATTATTAAAAAAAATGTTCACTTTTTGGAGAGTAAGGTCATATACCTCAAGGTCATATGAAAATTTTTACAATGGCAATTCCCGTGGAACTTATGAAATCTAAAATACAAGGGTTATTTTTATTCTTTGAGATTATTTTAAAAGTAATTGAAAGATTCTCTTTTCTTCTTAAAGAAAGAATACACATACAAATGCACACACACATATACACTACATTTGGAATGACTAACATGATTTACCAAATAAAATTTATCAATGATCTCTTTTTAGCAATTGTCTTTCTTAATATGTAAAGTTCTGTTAGATTCTGCTGCATCATTTAGTACCTGTGAGTTGAAATGCTATTTGAAATACTGTTAGATATCATATAAAAGGGAGGAAAGAGGAAATCAATTCAAAATAAATACTAAATATATTCACATTCAAATGTAAATGATGCCAAGAAAAAACAGTGGTGAAAAGTTTTATTTTGAAGTAGTGCTTTGGCTCTCTATAATTTCATGCTTATAAAGCACACACATGCTGCCTAAATTGGCTCCAAAAGCCTTTTGTGTCGTTATTCATGACACACACGCCTGGTTCTGGACCTCAGTTTCTACCCAACACCCAATATAACATAAATTTTATAAGTGTGAAATTAAGTTAAATGACGTATGTCCTATAACAGTTAATAAGTATGCAAAAGCATGACTTAATTTTCTTGATTTTTTTATTAGGCACTATTTTATTTTCTAATAAATATGTTTTGCTTAAACCACCAAAAGACAGGAGTTTGAGCAATATACGTCTGTCTAAACCCTGTTACTATGCAAATAACTTTTGTTTGCTTCCCTAGGAAGTATAACTTCTGACCCATTTGAGATGAACTCTTCCATCCGAAAAACTTTGCTCTCAAAAGTGATAGATTTTGGGCTTCCCTGGTGGCGCAGTGGTTGGGAATCTGCCTGCTAATGCAGGGGACACGGGTACGAGCCCAGGTCTGGGAGGATCCCACATGCCGCGGAGCAACAAAGCCCGTGAGGCACAACTGCTGAGCCTGTGCGTCTGGAGCCTGTGCTCCGCAGCGGGAGAGGCCGCAATAGTGAGAGGCCCGTGCACCGCGATGAAGAGTGGCCCCCGCTTGCCGCAACTAGAGAAAGCCCTCGCACAGAAACGAAGACCCAACACAGCAAAAATAAATTAATTAATTAATAAAACTCCTACCCCCAACATCAAAAAAAAAAAAAAAAGTGATAGGTTTTAAGATGTAAATCAAACGCTAACATCTTATTAAAAATTCAAAAGTAACAAGAATAAAATATCTCAACTTTCACTATACCTCTAGGTTTGAAGGCAGTCTGTATTAAATGACCAAGCTGTGCAGTGAAATTTGAGTACCATCCCAGACTGTAGGCAAAATATATTTCACATGTCAACCTTAAGATACAACAATGTAAGATAGTCTGCCTTCTTAGAATGCCCTTCTCTGTCCTTCCAAGTTACCTACTATTCAAGGACAGATCAAGCGCTCCTCTGTGAAGCTTTCCTCACAGCTCCTGTCTGATTTCCATCACATGCAGGAGTTTCCCTCTGCCATGTTCCCAACATAACTCTTCATACATCTATTGTAGTTGTCACTGTATTATGATTATTTGGATGTGTATATTGCTAGATGGTATATTATTTGAGAGAAGTGAGCATGTATTTAGCTATATGTTCTCAAAACTGAATCCAATATCAGGCATAGAATAGATGTTTAATAAACATTTGTCACATGGAACAATACCTTCAGCAGGAAACTTCAAGTCCTGTCATCTGGTAATCAGTGGCTTTCAAGGTCTCTGTACAGTAATGCTCTGTAAAAGTATTTCTTTTCATCAGAACTGAGAACACACAAGCACA